>NC_091330.1:18584031-18780472 GCF_038502225.1 Cherax quadricarinatus
GCGATCAAGGATAACTACCGAATTACCTTCGTCAGAAGATAGTATGACAATGTTAGTGTTGGATTTAAGAGAAGAAAGGGCAAGTTGGTAACGGCGTGGAAGGTGGTGATTCTTGGAAAACAGACTAACAAGAGCAGGAAGGAGAGCACCACGAAAAGTGGACAAGTCAGGAAGATTACAGAAGCGAGATTGACGAAAGGAATCAAAAGAGCTAATCAGGGAAATACCAGCGCGAGGAGTAGGCGAAGTGGCAAACGTAAGACCAAAACCAAGAAGTTCAAGCTCATATTGAGAGAGTGAGACAGAAGACAGATTAGTAACACAGTCAGTGAGGGAGAATTTAGACCAAGGGCTAGCCCTTTTCTCCTCTGGGTTGTCTTTCTCTCTCCTGTCTCGTGCTTCTGTTCCTTCTTCATTTATTTTATTTCACCACTTCCCCTTTCACGCACCTCTGTGCGCTTGCTCTCCCTCTGTGGGCATCTAGCTCTCTTGCAGTGCTCCCCTTCCTTTGTTTTTGTTTTTGACTGGCTCGTCTTCCTTATTTCCCACTTCTACCACTACCACTACTACTACCTCTTCTTCTTCTACTACTACTACAACTACTGATGAAATTAAGACACATGTGCGGCGTCTGGTTGTCTTTGTTGTGGACGTTTCGCCATCCAGTAGCTGACTGGATGGCGAAACGTCTACAATGGGGATGCCCGGGTGTTGTGCATGTGTCTTAATTTCATCCTGTCGGTATTATATACAATTCTTGTACTACTACTACTACCTCCACCTCTTCCTGCCTATATATAGCCGTCCTGCTCCACCTCTGTTAGTGTGACTTTGTCAATGGTCCAAGTCGGACCGAAACGTCGTCGTAAGCTTCTCTCTTTTATGTGCGGGTTATTTGTGTATCGTTCCAGTCACGGTATTGTGCCTTTTTGTTATAAAATGGAATTTATTTGTAAAGCCTCAAAATGTAACTAATGAACAGAGGAAATGTTAGTTTAGTGCCAGGAATACCTACATTGTTTATTCTGGACCCTATTTTGAAATTGGAATATTTTGAACTTTGTGTTAAATTGGCCAAATTACCAATTTCCGATCACTTTATTTTGTAGTTGAAACAGTTGACTTGGCGATTTCTTGTGCTCAATCGATAGAATAGAAGTAATACCAGTGAAATAGCTAAGAATTTGGTCGACTGGAATAATGTAATTGGCCTAAAATGGGAGTCAAAGTCAACAAAATCGCCGATTCGTAAATATTGCAGACACATCAAAATTCGCGAGAGCATAATTTCGTCAATTTTCCATCAAATTTCATACTTTTTGTTTTATTACCTTCACAAAAAGATTCTCTACCATTTCATAAGAAAAAATAATTTTTTTTTTTTTTTTTTAAATTCTTGGACACTGGGGCACCACTTCAGATTTTGGCCTTGGACCCTGAAAGAGTTAATGATACTCAGCATGGATTCACGAGAGGCCGTTCTTGTCTAACTAATTTATTAACTTTCTTCAATAAAGCTTTTGAGGCAGTTGATCACGATAAAGAACTTGATATTATTTACTTAGATTTTAGTAAGGCTTTTGATAGAGTTCCGCACCAAAGACTGTTAAAGAAAGTGGCAGCTCATGGCATTGGGGGAAAAGTGCTCTCGTGGATTGAGTCATGGCTCACAGACAGGAAGCAGTGTCCATAAATGGGGTTAAATCCAAGTGGGGATCTGTAACAAGTGGTGTTCCACAGGGATCAGTCTTGGGCCCGTTGTTGTTTATAATATAGTATATCAATGATCTTGATGAGGGAATTACTAGTGAAATGAGCAAATTCGCCGATGACACAAAGATAGGTGGGATAACTGATTCAAACGTAGGTATCAGGGAACTTCAGGAGGATTTAGACAAACTCTATTCCTGGTCAGAAAAGTGGCAGATGCAGTTCAATGTAGATAAATGCAAGGTTCTGAAGCTCGGGAGCGTCCAAAACCCTAGTACTTATAAGTTAAATAATGTAGAACTTAGCCATACAGATTACAAAAAGGACTTGGGGGTTATGGTGAGCAGCAACCTTAAACCAAGACAGCAATGCCTCAGCATACGTAATAAGGCAAATAGATTATTGGAATTTATATCAAGAAGTGTAAGCAACAGAAGTCCAGAGGTTATACTGCAGCTTTATACATCATTAGTAAGGCCTCACCTAGATTACGCAGCTCAGTTCTGGTCTCCACATTACAGAATGGACATAAATTCTTTAGAAAACATTCAGCGTAGAATGACTAAATTAATACATAGCATCAGAAATCTTCCTTATGAAGAAAGATGGAAGACTCTTAAATTACATGAGTACTAGAACTAGTAATAGGTAAAATGAGGTGGATATTGGAAAGCCAGTGACACTAGGTGACAAGGACAGTAATAGGTTTAGTGGAAAAGCAGAAATGAGCAGGAAGGGTAAAGAAAAAGGAGGGTCTTTAAATATACATTATGCCAATACCCGTAGTGCTAGGAATAACTGAGATGTGGTTTAATTAAAAAAGTCGGGACATGCCTGCAGAATGTCACATTCAGGGTTTTAAATTGTTCCAAGTAGACAGAAGTATCGGGAAGGGGGGGTGGGGAGGCACTGTATGTCCGAGATCGCTTGAGCTGTTGTGTAAAAACGGGTATTAAGTCTGAAGTAACACATACAGTCTGTTTGGATAGAATTTTCAGAAGGGCGTGAAAAATTTATTTTAGGTGTAATATACTGTCCCTCAAACTTAGATAGGGACCAAGGGAGACTACTATGGGAGGAAATTGTTAAGGCCACAAGGCACAATAACGTAGCAATTCTAGGAGGCTTTAACTTTAATCATATTGATTGGAATTTCTTGACTGGGAATTTAGAATCAAACGATTTCTTAGAAGTAGCTCAGGATTGTTTTTTGAAGCAGTTTGTGACAGAGCCTACAAGGGTAAATAACCTGCTCGACTTGGTTTTGGCAAACAAGGAAACCCTTGCAAATAATTTAGAAATTACAGAGGAACTCGGCACAAGCGATCACAAATTAATTACCTTTAGCATTGAATGGAAGTATGATAGTAGGGATAATTCAGTAATGGTCCCAGATTTTCGCTTAGCAGATTACAATGGGCTTAGAGAGCACTTATCATCTGTGGACTGGGGTAACGAAGAGAGCTATCAGTATGACAGCTTTCTTAACACAATACATGCTGCAAAAAGGACATTTATCCAATATAAGGAAATTAGATCGAATAGAAATGACCCAAAATGGATGAATAATAGGCTCAGATATCTTTTAGGACAGAAAAAAGGAATTTATAGGCACATCAAAAGAGGTGAGGGTCATCTTATGAATCAGTATACAGTGGACCCCCGCATAGCGAACTTAATCCGTGCAAGAGGGCTGGTCGTTATGCGAAATGTTCGCTATGCGAATTAATTTTCCCCATAAGAAATAATGGAAATAAAATTAATCCGTGCAAGACACCCAAAAGTATGAAAAAAAAATTTTTTTACCACAAAAAAATGTTAATTTTAGTACACACAAACTGAAAAAGGCATGCACAATTACATGACACTTACTTTTATTGAAGATCTGGTGATGATTGATGGGATGGGAGGAGGGGAGAGAGAGTGTTAGTGTTTAGAAGGGGAATCCCCTTCCATTAACACTTGAGGAGGCAAGTCCTTTTCTGGGGTTACTTCCCTTCTTCTTTTAATGCCACTAGGACTAGCTTCAGAGTCACTGGACTTCTTTCTGTCCATAGAGCTCTGTACCTCCCGTTCCTTTACGATTTGTCTAAAATGGGCCATAACATTGTCATTGAAATAGTCACCAGCACGCCTTGCAACAGCTGTGTCAGGGTGATTTTCATCCATAAAGGTTTGCAGTTCAACCCACTGTGCACACATTTCCTTAATTTTTGAAGTAGGCACAATGGATTCCACAACTGGCATAGGCTTCTCAGGGTTAGCCCCAAACCCTTCAAAATCTTTCTTAATTTCCATACTAATTCTCACCCTTTTTACCACAGGGTTGGCACTAGAAGCTTTCTTGGGGCCCATGGTCACTTATTTTCAACAAACAGAACCGAAAACACTGTAATAATACGAAATATTCCGAGTGTATGCTTGAATGTTACCGCGGAGGCTAGCTGGTAAACAATGGGACAGGCGGCACATGTGAGGCTGGCTGAGGCCGCACATTGGACGCGTCTCGGACGAAGTTCGCTGAGCGGGTTTTTGTCTACTATGCGGGGCAAAATTTTAGCGATCAAAGCGTTCGCTATGCGGAATGTTCGCTATGCAAGGCGTTCGCTATGCGGGGGTCCACTGTATTGACATTAAGAGGGACGTTAAAAAGGGGATAAGAAAAGCTAAACGGGACTATGAAATTAACCCTTTCAGGGTCCAAGGCCAAAATCTGAAGTCACGCACCAGTGTCCAAGAAATTTTGAAAAAAAAAAAAATTATTTTTTCTTACAGAATTAAAGAGCATATTTTTGTGAAGGTAATAAAACAAAAAAAATTAGAATCTGATCAGTACTTACCGAGATACAGTGCCAAGAAGTTTGTAGAAAATGATGTGGTGGCGGCAACATCGACGAATTCCACATACGCGTATTATATTATTTTGTTGTTTTAGTTGTTTTTTCTTTTCTTTTCCAATTTTTTTCTATTCCTACTAACATTTGGGGCCTGAGAGACCAATACTGTATATAATTTATATATATAAACTCACTGTATTGAACACAATAACCGCACTAAAGTTATTATCATATTATTGTTTACCACTGTTGTTTATTACAATAAACATGCACAAATATTGTATAATACTAATGTTCTATCATATATTTACATATTTACAATCACTGGACATGGTTTTAGAACTGCTGGAGCTTGTGGAACTCCTTGAAACAAGGCACCATGCACAGAGGCACCTTACATTCCTCACACATAAACCGAGTGTCTTTGCGTCTTTGTTGCCGTCGTTTTGTTTGTGCACAGACAATGCATCTCTTCTGAGCAAATTTCTTTTGAGTTGAAGGAAGCTGTATTATGAAATGATCACCTTCTCTTCTCAAACGCTTGGGTATATTGTGATGAATTCGAGGACCATGTTGTATTGCAGGTGTTGTTACCTGGTACTTCATTATGAGTTGTCTGACAACAGACAAACAAAATTCACCATACGGTGGTCTGTTACCAGTCTTTATTTGGTACATATTATATGCATTCAGCATTGAAATGTCCATGAGATGGAAGAAAAGTTTCATGTACCACTTGTAACTCTTACGAACACAGTCAACAAAACCAATCTGCATGTCACACTTGTCAACCAAGCGCATGTTTTGTGTATAATCAATCACTGTCACTGGTTTTCGAATACGTTCATTAGTCACTCGATCAACTTTGCCACTGTCTTGCATTTCATTACGGTGAATGGTTGTCAACAATGTGACATCTCGTTTGTCATGCCACCGTAATGCCATGATGTCATTGGCAGTAAACACCTGCACGTCATCACCACGAACACCTGCGTTGAGCCTGGGCATATGTTTACGATTAGAACGCACTGTGCCACACACATCTGTCTTGTTCACTCGCATGAAATCACTGAGTAATGGGCTTGTGTACCAGTTATCGGTATATAATGTATGGCCCTTACCAAGATAAGGTGCCATCATGTTTCTCACTACGTCACCTGATATACCCAATAACATCTTGGTATCTTTCAATGTTTTACTACCCGTGTATACAACAATATCCAACACCAGGCCACTGTCACAATCACAGAGTACAAACAATTTTATACCAAAGCGGTTCCTCTTGCTCGGTATATACTGCTTGAATGACAGTCTACCTTTGAACAAAATCAAAGACTCGTCAATTACAAGATTCTTGAATGGATAAAAGTATATCCTGAACTTTTGTTTGAGATACATGAAAACATTTCTAATCTTGTATAACCTGTCACTTCTGTCAGGCCTGGTTTTGTCAGAGAAGTGCAACATACGTAAGAGTAAGATAAACCTGTTCACTGGTATTATTTCACTGAAGGATGGGGTACAAATTAGCCGATCTGTGGACCAGTATGCTTTTATATTATGCTTATAGACGTGAGGCATAAGCATTATTGTTGCAAAAAGCAAATACATTTCTGCAACAGTCGTCTCTTTCCACCTGTGTAGTCTTGACTGTGGTGATAAGATCGTATTTGCCATGGTGTACTGAAAATACTTATTACTTTCCCTGACAATAGTTTCCATCAATGGCTGGTCAAAGAATAATTCAAAGAATTCCAGTTCATTGGCCGTGGTTCCAAGGGGACAGGTAGGTAGAATTCCACTTTGCGAGTCATCAAAGTGGTGAGGGCTGGGAACAAAATTGGGATTTTGCTGCCAATCCCAGATACGGTTTGCTGGTGGATACTGGACATCATAGGCTGGTTGTACGGGTGGTTGTGGCGGGCTGGTGGGTGACGCTCCGCTTTGTCCTTGAACTGACGAGTCAGCAGCGTGGGTTCCCGCGTGGCACAGCGAGTCACGCATGGCGGTGCCACTACCACCACCAGCCCCACTAACACCATCCACTGATGTCTGTGGCCCATCCATGCCAAGTGTAGCCACATCATCCTCACTATCACTACCTAAAACGGGTGTAGGGCCACGGGATGTACTCCGGGATGTACTACGGGATGTACTCCGTCCCCTGGGCATAGCATAGGGTACACTACCCGAGCGCATGCGGCGGCGCACATACCGACGCTTCACTGGTGAATATGTTTCCTCACTATCACTACTCGAATGATCGTCGAGCGCAATAAAATCACAATCCACGTCAGAATCATCGTCATTACTGAAGTCAGAGGCCAGGCCACGGGAAAATATTAGTTTTCTCTTACGTTTAGGAACAACCGACCGTGAGTCACGAGTGCCCACACCAGAGGTAGAAGGTCGAGGATCGTCGGGGTTTTCTGCACTATTATCGATATCCTGGTCATTATTTTCGGTCACTAACTCATCAAAGCCGTAGAATTCGTCTTCATTTCCACTTCCATCAGTGTCAGAACTATCAGACAGGAAGAGGAGAGTCCCAATTTTCCGGGGAGTGAGAGCTGACTTGCGACGAGACATGGTGAACAAGGGTGACTGAGCCGGCGTTCCCACAATGCTATGCAGGCGCCTAGATTTTTTGTTTATGGCGCACACCCACCGCGCAGACCCATTCTCTCATATGTAGGCCTATGAGCGCTTTCGCGCTAAATTTGACGGCGCTAGAATTTTGGCGTAGATCTACGGTTTGGACACTCACCGACCAGCCGTAGATCTACGGGACGGACCCTGAAAGGGTTAAAGTTGCTAAGGATTCGAAAACTAACCCAAAAAGTTTTTTCCAGGTCTATAGAATGAAAGTTAGAGATAAGATAGGTCCCCTTAACCCTTTCAGGGTCCAAGGCCAAAATCTGAAGTGACGCACCAGTGTCCAAGAAATCTTGAAAAAAAAAAAAAAAAAAAAAAAAAAATTATTTTTTCTTACAGAATTAAAGAGCATATTTTTGTGAAGGTAATAAAACAAAAAAAATAAGAATCTGATCAGTACTTACCGAGATACAGTGCCAAGAAGTTTATAGAAAATGATGTGGTGGTGGCAACATCGACGAATTCCACATACGCGTATTATATTATTTTGTTGTTTTAGTTGTTTTTTCTTTTCTTTTCCAATTTTTTTCTATTCCTACTAACATTTGGGGCCTGAGAGACCAATACTGTATATAATTTATATATATAAACTCACTGTATTGAACACAATAACCGCACTAAAGTTATCATATTATTGTTTACCACTGTTGTTTATTACAATAAACATGCACAAATATTGTATAATACTAATGTTCTATCATATATTTACATATTTACAATCACTGGACATGGTTTTAGAACTGCTGGAGCTTGTGGAACTCCTTGAAACAAGGCACCATGCACAGAGGCACCTTACATTCCTCACACATAAACCGAGTGTCTTTGCGTCTTTGTTGCCGTCGTTTTGTTTGTGCACAGACAATGCATCTCTTCTGAGCAAATTTCTTTTGAGTTGAAGGAAGCTGTATTATGAAATGATCACCTTCTCTCCTCAAACGCTTGGGTATATTGTGATGAATTCGAGGACCATGTTGTATTGCAGGTGTTGTTACCTGGTACTTCATTATGAGTTGTCTGACAACAGACAAACAAAATTCACCATACGGTGGTCTGTTACCAGTCTTTATTTGGTACATATTATATGCATTGAGCATTGAAATGTCCATGAGATGGAAGAAAAGTTTCATGTACCACTTGTAACTCTTACGAACACAGTCAACAAAACCAATCTGCATGTCACACTTGTCAACCAAGCGCATGTTTTGTGTATAATCAATCACTGACACTGGTTTTCGAATACGTTCATTAGTCACTCGATCAACTTTGCCACTGTCTTGCATTTCATTACGGTGAATGGTTGTCAACAATGTGACATCTCGTTTGTCATGCCACCGTAATGCCATGATGTCATTGGCAGTAAACACCTGCACGTCATCACCACGAACACCTGCGTTGAGCCTGGGCATATGTTTACGATTAGAACGCACTGTGCCACACACATCTGTCTTGTTCACTCGCATGAAATCACTGAGTAATGGGCTTGTGTACCAGTTATCGGTATATAATGTATGCCCCTTACCAAGATAAGGTGCCATCATGTTTCTCACTACGTCACCTGAGATACCCAATAACATCTTGGTATCTTTCAATGTTTTACTACCCGTGTATACAACAATATCCAACACCAGGCCACTGTCACAATCACAGAGTACAAACAGTTTTATACCAAAGCGGTTCCTCTTGCTCGGTATATACTGCTTGAATGACAGTCTACCTTTGAACAAAATCAAAGACTCGTCAATTACAAGATTCTTGAATGGATAAAAGTATATCCTGAACTTTTGTTTGAGATACATGAAAACATTTCTAATCTTGTATAACCTGTCACTTCTGTCAGGCCTGGTTTTGTCAGAGAAGTGCAACATACGTAACAGTAAGATAAACCTGTTCACTGGTATTATTTCACTGAAGACCGGGGTAGAAATTAGCCGATCTGTGGACCAGTATGCTTTTATATTATGCTTATAGACGTGAGGCATAAGCATTATTGTTGCAAAAAGCAAATACATTTCTGCAACAGTCGTCTCTTTCCACCTGTGTAGTCTTGACTGTGGTGATAAGATCGTATTTGCCATGGTGTACTGAAAATACTTATTACTTTCCCTGGCAATAATTTCCATCAATGGCTGGTCAAAGAATAATTCAAAGAATTCCAGTTCATTGGCCGTGGTTCCAAGGGGACAGGTAGGTAGAATTCCACTTTGAGAGTCATCAAAGTGGTGAGGCTTGGGAACAAAATTGGGATTTTGCTGCCAATCCCACATATGGTTTTCTGGTGGATACTGGACATCATAGGCTGGTTGTATGGGTGGTTGTGGCGGGCTGGTGGCTGACGCTCCGCTTTGTCCTTGAACTGACGAGTCAGCAGCGTGGGTCCCCGCGTGGCACGGTGAGTCATGCATGGCGGTGCCACTACCACCACCACCACTAACACCATCCACTGATGCCTGTGGTCCATCCATGCCAAGTGTAGCCACATCATCCTCACTATCACTACCTAAAACGGGTGTAGGGCCACGGGATGTACTCTGGGATGTACTCCGGGATGTACTCCGTCCCCTGGGCACAGCATAGGGTACACTACCCGAGCGCACGCGGCGGCGAACATACCGACGCTTCACTGGTGAATATGATTCTTCACTATCACTACTCGAATGATCGTCAAGTGCAATAAAATCACAATCCACGTCAGAATCATTGTCATTACTGAAGTCAGAGGCCTGGCCACGCGAAAATATTAGTTTTCTCTTACGTTTAGGAACACCCGACCGTGAGTCACGAGTGCCCACACCAGAGGTAGAAGGTCGAGGATCGTCGGGGTTTTCTGCACTATTATCGATATCCTGGTCATTATTTTCGGTCACTAACTTATCAAAGCCGTAGAATTCGTCTTCATTTCCACTTCCATCAGTGTCAGAACTATCAGACAGGAAGAGGAGAGTCCCAATTTTCCGGGGAGTGAGAGCTGACTTGCGACGAGGCATGGTGAACAAGGGTGACTGAGCCGGCGTTCCCACAATGCTATGCAGGCGCCTAGATTTTTTGTTTACGGCGCACACCCATGGCGCAGACCCATTCTCTCACATGTAGGCCTATGAGCGCTTTCGCGCTAAATTTGATGGCGCTAGAATTTTGGCGTAGATCTACGGTTTGGACACTCACCATAAAGCCGTAGATCTACGGGATGGACCATGAAAGGGTTAAAAATAACTCAGGGCATCTCACTGACAAGGAGAATGAAATGTGCTCTATTCTTAATAATTATTTTCTCTCGGTTTTCACTCAGGAAGACACTGACAATATCCCAGAAATTAATTTTTATAATGGGCTTGAAGACGATAAATTATGCAATATCACAGTCACTAGCGAAATGGTTATCAGATAGACCGGTTAAAGCAAAGTAAGTCCCCGGGCCCTAATGAACTTTTCTCAAAGGTTCTTAAAGAGTGTAAAATGGAACTCTCTGAACCATTAACTAATATTTTTAATTTATCTCTTCAAACAGGTGTAGTGTCTGATATGTGGAAGATGGCTAATGTAATTCCTATTTTTAAAGCAGGGGACAAGTCATTACCGTCAAATTACCGCCCAATAAGCCTAACCTCAATTGTAGACAAATTACTTGAGTCAATTATAGCTGAAAGTATAAGAAGCCATCTCGATAAGCATAGCTTGATTAATGATACTCAGCATGGATTCACGAGGGGCTGTTCCTGCCTAACTAATTTATTAATATAAGAACATAAGAATATAAGAAAGGAGGAACACTGCAGCAGGCCTCTTGGCCCATACTAGGCAGGTCCTTTACAATTCATTCCACTAACAAAACATCTGCCCAACCCAATTTTCAATGCTACCCAAGAAATAAGCTCTGATGCACAAGTCCCACTCAAATCCAACCCCTCTCACTCATGTATTTATCCAACCTAAATTTGAAACTACATAAAGTCCTAGCCTCAATTACCCAACTAGGTAGACTGTTCCATTCATCAACTACCCTATTTCCAAACCAATACTTTCCTATGTCCTTTCTAAATCTAAACTTATCTAATTTAAATCCATTACTGCAGGTTCTCTCTTGGAGAGATATCCTCAAAACCTTATTAATATCCCTTTTATTAATACCTATCTTCCACTTATACACTTCGATCAGGTCTCCCCTCATTCTTCGTCTAACAAGTGAATGTAACTTAAGAGTCTTCAATCTTTCTTCATAGGGAAAATTTCTAATGCTATGTATTAATTTAGTCATCCTACGCTGAATGTTTTCTAACGAATTTATGTCCATTCTGTAATATGGAGACCAGAACTGAGCTGCATAATCTAGGTGAGGCCTTACTAATGATGTATAAAGCTGCAGTATGACCTCTGGACTTCTGTTGCTTACACTTCTTGATATAAATTCCAGTAATCTATTTGCCTTATTACGTACGCTTAGGCACTGCTGTCTTGGTTTAAGGTTGCTGCTTACCATAACCCCCAAGTCCTTTTCGCAATCTGTATGGCTAAGTTCTACATCATTTAACTTACAAGTGCGAGGGTTATGGACACTCCCGAGCTTCAGAACCTTGCATTTATCTACAATGAACTGCATCTGCCACTTTTCTGACCAAGAATAGAGTTTGTTTAACCCTTTCAGGGTCCGTCCCGTAGATCTACGGCTTTACGTTCAGGGTCCAAACCGTAGATCTATGTCATGAGCTCAGCTCACTCTGATAAACTGTGAGTGGTACATTTGGGCCTAGATATGACAGAATACATCTATGTGGTATGTGTGCACCACATAAAACAGATCCTGCAGCACACTGTGTATAATGAGAGAAAAAAACTGAAATCATGATTTTTCGATTAAAACAGCAACTTTGCAGTGTTTTTTCGTATGTTTTTTATAGTTGTATTTGCAATTTCTTGGTCTCATTTGATAGAATGGAAGATATATTACAGAAATAGAGATGATTTTGATTGGTTTTAGCACTGGAAATGGCTTGAAACTGAGCTCAAAGTAGCGGAAATGTTAAATTTTTGCCGATATTCAAGAGTAAACAAACGACCTCACACGTCTAATACACGCCAGCTGGTGGGTCTAATATACATTCACAAATATGGTGATGATATTTATACAATTATTACAGTATTGCATAACAGTAAATCTTCTATTTTTTGGTGTGAATAAAAATTCATTATGTGAATAAAAAATCAAAATGGAATTTATTTGTAAAGCCTCAAAATGTAACTAATGAACAGAGGAAATGTTAGTTTAGTTCCAGGAATACCTACATTGTTTATTCTGGAGCCTATTTTGAAATTGGAATATTTTGAACTTTGTGTTAAATTGGCCAAATTACCAATTTCCGATCACTTTATTTTGTAGTTGAAACAGTTGACTTGGCGATTTCTTGTGCTCAATCAATAGAATAGAAGTAATACTTGTGAAATAGCTAAGAATTTGGTTGATTGGAATAATGTAATTGGCCTAAAATGGGAGTCAAAGTCGGCAAAATCGCCGATTCGTAAATATCGCTGACACATCAAAATTCGCGAGAGCATAATTTCGTCAATTTTCCACCAAATTTCGTACTTTTTGTTTTATTACCTTCACAAAAAGATTCTCTACGATTTCATAAGAAAAAATAACAAATTTTTTTTTTTAAAATTCTTGGACACTGGTGCGTGACTTCAGATTTTGGCCTTGGACCCTGAAAGGGTTAAATTCTCCTGAAGTTCCCTAACATCTACGTTTGAATCAATTATCCTACCTATCTTTGTGTCATCGGCAAATTTGCTCATATCACTATTAACACCCTCATCAAGATCATTGACATATATTATAAACAACGGGCCCAAGACTGAACCCTGTGGAACGCCACTTGTTACAGATCCCAACTCGGATTTAACCCCATTTATGGACACTCTCTGCTTCCTGTCTGTGAGACATGACTCGATCCACGAAAGCACTTTTCCCCCAATGCCATGAGCTGCCACTTTCTTTAACAGTCTTTGGTGCGGAACTCTATCAAAAGCCTTACTAAAATCTAAGTAAATAATATCAAATTCTTTATCATGGTCAACAGCCTCAAAAGCTTTACTGAAGAAAGTTAATAAATTAGTTAGACAAGACCGGCCTCTTGTGAATCCATGCTGAGTATCATTAATCAAACTATGCTTATCGAGATGGCTTCTTATAATCTCAGCTATAATTGACTCTAATAATTTGCCTACAATTGAGGTCAGGCTTATCGGGCAGTAATTTGACGGTAACGACTTGTCCCCTGCTTTAAAAATAGGAATTACATTAGCCATCTTCCACATATCAGACACTACACCTGTTTGAAGAGATAAATTAAAAATATTAGTTAATGGTTTACAGAGTTCCATTTTGCATGCCTTAAGAGCCCTTGAAAAAACCTCATCAGGACCCAGTGACTTATTTTCCTTCAGTCGGTCTATCTGCTTCACAACCATTTCACTAGTGACTGTGATGTTACATAATTTATCTTCTTCTGGCCCACTATAAAAATTAATTACTGGAATATTGTTAGTGTTTTCCTATGTAAAAACAGAGAGAAAATAATTATTTAAAATCGAACACATTTCATTCTCTTTGTCAGTAAGATGCCCATAGTTATTTTTAAGGGGACCTATCTCATCTCTAACTTTTGTTCTATAGACCTGGAAAAAACTTTTTGGGTTAGTTTTAGAATCCCTAGCAACTTTAATTTCATAGTCCCTTTCAGCTTTTCTTATCCCCTTTTTAATGTCCCTCTTAATGTCAATATACTGATTCATAAGATGACCCGCACCTCTTTTGATACGCCTATAAATTCCTTTCTTATGCCCTAGTAGATATTTCAGCCTATTATTCATCCATTTTGGGTCATTTCTATTTGATCTAATTTCTTTATACGGGATAAAAGTTTTTTGAGCCTCATGTATAGTGTTCAGAAAACTGTCATATTGATAGCTCTCTTCGTTACCCCAGTCAACAGATGATAAGTGTTCTCTAAGCCCATCGTAATCTGCTAAGCGAAAATCTGGGACTGTTACTGAGTTATCCCTACTATCATACTTCCATTCAATGCTAAATGTAATTGATTTGTGGTCGCAAGCACCCAGTTCCTCTGAAATTTCTAAATTATTAACAAGGGATTCATTGTTTGCCAGAACTAAGTCAAGCAGGTTATTACCCCTTGTAGGTTCTGTCACAAACTGCATTACAGAATGGATATAAATGCTCTGGAAAATGTACAAAGGAGGATGACAGAGTTGATCCCATGTATCAGAAACCTTCCCTATGAGGATAGACTAAGGGCCCTGAATCTGACTCTCTAGAAAGACATAGAATTAGGGGGGATATGATTGAGGTGTATAAATGGAAGACAGGAATAAATAAAGGGGATGTAAATAGTGTGCTGAAAATATCTAGCCTAAACAGGACTCGCAGCAATGGTTTCAAGTTGGAAAAATTCAGATTCAGGAAGGATATAGGAAAGTACTGGTTTGGTAATAGAGTTGTGGATGAGTGGAACAAACTCCCAAGTACAGTTATAGAGGCCAGAACATTGTGTAGTTTTAAAAATAGGTTGGATAAATACATGAGTGGATGTGGGTGGGTGTGAGTTGGACCTGATAGCTTGTGCTACCAGGTCGGTTGCCGTGTTCCTCCCTTAAGTCAATGTGACCTGACCTGACTAGGTTGGGTGCATTGGCTTAAGCCGGTAGGAGACTTGGACCTGCCTCGCATGGGCCAGTAGGCCTTCTGCAGTGTTCCTTCGTTCTTATGTTCTTATGTTCTTAAAAAACAATCCTGAACTACTTCTAAGAAGTCGTATGATTCTAAATTCCCAGTCAAGAAATTTCAATCAATATGACTAAAGTTAAAGTCTCCTAGAATTACTACATTATCGTGCCTTGTGGCCCTAACAATTTCCTCCCATAGTAGTCTCCCCTGGTCCCTATCTAAGTTTGGGGGACGGTATATCACTCCTAAAATCAATTTTTCATGCCCCTCTGAAAATTCTATCCAAACAGACTCTGTATGTGTTACTTCAGACTTAATACCCGTTTTTATGCAACAGTTAAAGTGATCTCGGACATACAATGCCACCCCACCCCGCTTCCCGATACTTCTATCTACTTGGAACAATTTAAAACCCTGAATGTGACATTCCGCAGGCATGTCCCGACTTTTTGAATTAAACCACGTCTCAGTTATGGCAAATACATCAATGTTACCTGCACTAGCAACTAGTCGCAACTCGTCCATCATATTCCTAGCACTGCGACTATATGTGTAATATATATTTAAGGACCCTCCTTTCTCTTTAACCTTCCTGCTCCTTTCTGTTATTCCACTAAACCTATTACTGTCCTTGTCAATTAGTGCCACTGGCTTTCCAATATCCACCTCATTTAGCCTATTACTAGTTCTCCTAGTACTCATATTACTACACTGCGACTTCACTGTTTTCCCGCCAAAACCCATACCACTAACTATTCCTAGCTTAAAGACCTAACAGCTCCCTCCACTGCATTGGCCAGTGCTCCCACCTCACACCTAGGTAAGTGAACCCCATCCCTGGCATACATGTCATTCCTGCCATAGAAGAGGTCCCAGTTGTCAATGAATGTTACCGCATTTTCCTTACAGTATTTGTCCAGCCAGCAATTGACACCAATTGCTCTGGACAACCATTCATTTCCAACTCCTCTCCTTGACAAAATACCACATATGACAGGGTTCCAGTCAAATTGACTGGACTTCTTTGACTGGTAATCTGGAGTCCAGTGACTTTATGGAAACAGTTCAGGACTGTTTCCTGAAGCAGTGTGTAACAGAGCCTACCAGGGGTAATAATTTGCTCAACCTAGTCTTGTCAAATGAGGAAACACTCGTAAATAATCTGGAGATCATTGAAGAGCTTGGTGCAAGTGATAACAAATCCATCACTTTTAGCATTAACTGGGAATACAAGAATAATGACAATACAGGAAAAATCCCTGATTTTCGTTCTGCCGATTATAGTGGACTTAAGGAACACCTGTCTAATCTTGATTGGGGGTTATCTAGCTAATGATTTTATTGACGATGATCATACTTATGATTACGAAGGGATCTGCTTTTGTGATTTTTTCTTAATAATGTACACCATGCTCAGAGTATATGCATTCCCCAGAGAGAAATTAGGTCTAATAATAACGATCCCAAATAGGATAACAGGAGGTAATGCATCTATTAGGGGAGAAAAAGGGAATTTTTAGGTGCATCAGAAGAGGAGAGATTAACCTTACTGACCAATATGTTCAGCTTAAAAGAGAAGTAAAAAAGGGGATTGGAAAGGCTAAACATGACTATGAAATTAGAGTTGCTAATGAATCAGAGACCAATCCAAAGGGGTTCTTTCAAGTGTATAGGACGAATGTGAAGGAAAAAGTAGGACCTCTGAAAATTGGGAATGGACAGCTGACGGATAATGAACTGGAAATGTGTTCCTTATTAGTGACTATTTTTTGTCAGTTTTTACACAGGAAGACATAAATGAGATTCCAGAAATTAATAATTATTCAGTTCCTGATGAATTCAAATTAACTAATACAGTGGACCCCCGGTTAACGATATTTTTTCACTCCATAAGTATGTTCAGGTGCCAGTACTGACCGAATTTATTCCCATTAGGAATATTGTGAAGTAGATTATTCCTTTCAGACCCCCAAACATACACGTACAAACGCACTTACATAAATACACTTACATAATTGGTCGCATTCGGAGGTAATCGTTATGCGGGGGTCCACTGTATTACTGCCACGAGGGACATGGTTATCAAACAGATAGACAAACTGAAGCAAAATAAGTCCCCGGGGCCCGATGAGTTGTTTTCTAGGGTACTTAAGGAATGCAAGATTAAACTTAGTCAGCCATTAATGAGTGTGTTTAATGCATCCATCCTTACTGGTGTTGTGCCAGAGATGTGGAAGATGGCTAATGTGGTTCCTATATTCAAATCAGGGAATAAGTCCATTCCTTCAAATTACCATCCAATAAGCCTGATATCTATAGTGGGTAAGTTATTAGAATCAATTATAGCTGACATTATTAGGAGTCACCTTGAAGAGCATAATTTGATTAATGAATCTCAGCATGGGTTCACGAGAGGTCATTCCTGCCTAACAAATTTACTGATGTTCTTCAATAGAACATTTGAGGCAGTAGACAGTGATAAAGAACATGATATTGTTTATTCTGATTTTAGTAAAGCCTTCGATAGAGTACCTCACAAGAGACTTTTAAGAAAAGTGGCAGCTCATGGTGTAGGAGGTAAAGTTCTAGCATGGATAGAGGCATGGCTTAACAACAGAAAGCAGAGTTTCCATTAATGGGGTCAAATCTGAATGGGGATTAGTCACTAGTAGTGTTCCACAAGGATCAGTTTTAGGCCCTCTCTTGTTCATAATTTACATTAATGACCTTGATGAAGGGATTATGAGTGACATGAGCAAATTTGCTGATGATACAAAGATAGGCCATATGATTCATTCTGAGGAGGATAGCAATGAACTCCACGAGGATTTGAACAAATTGATGTCTTGGTCTGAAAAGCAGCTAATGAAGTTCAATGTGGATAAGTGTAAGGTACTAGTCCTTGGTAATGAAAATAACCCTTGAAGCTATAAACTAGGTGAAGTAGAGCTTGATCATACGTAATGTGAAAAAGACTTGGGAGTCATGGTAAGCAGAAATCTAAAGCCAAGACAGCAGTGCCTAAGTGTGCACAACAAGCTAACAGATTACTAGGATTTATCTCAAGAAGTATAAGTAACAGAAGTCCAAATGTTATTTTACAGCTCTATATATCACTAGTGAGGCCTCATTTAGATTATGCCGCTCAGTTTTGGTCTCCTTACTACAGGATGGATATAGACTCATTGGAGAATATACAGAGAAGAATGACTAAAATGATTTACTGTGTAAGGAATCTCCCGTATGAAGATAGACTTAAAGCCTTAAATCTCCACTCTCTGGAGAGACGTAGAATAAAGGGAGATATCACTGAAGTGTATAAGTGGATGACGGGCATAAACAAAGGAGATATTAATAAAGTACTGAGGGTGTCAAACCAGGTAAGAACCAGAAATAATGGATTTAAGTTGGAAAATTTTAGATTTAGAAAGGACATAGGTAAGTACTGGTTTTCTAATAGAGCTGTGGATGCGTGGAACAATCTTCCCAGTAGGGTGATCGAGGCTAGGACCTTGGGTAGCTTTAAAAAGAGATTGGACAAATATATGAATGGGAGGGGTTGGGTTTGATTGGTGTCATTGGGTACAGGAGTAACTTCTTGGGTAGCTTTGGGTAGAGGTCGTTTTGATAAGGACCTGCCTTGTATGGGCCAGTAAGCCTTCTGCAGTGTTCCTCCATTCTTATGTTCTTAAATTTCATTCTTACCCGTTCGTATCCTGAAAAATTCACATGGTGGGGTGCTCGTAAGTCAAGGTTCCACTGTACCTGAATAAACTCCAAGGGGATGGAGTACATCTCAGAGTACATCCCATGGCCCTACACCTGGAGTAGACAGTGAAAGTGACAGTGATGTACCTCCAATTGGGATGGATAGACTACATGCATCAGTAGGTGGTGGTGGTGCCACGGGCATCTGGCATGTGGCACCAGCCCAGGCCGGGATCCAAGCCACTGACTCAGCAGGTCCAGGACAAAGTACATCATCATCCAGCCCCACACCACAACCTGCACAACCACAACCAGGTTATGATGTCCAGTACCCACCAGCAAACCGCATTTGGGATTGGCAGCAAAATCCCTATTTTGTTCCCAATCCTCATCAGTTTGATTACACTCAAAGTGGATTCCTGCCATCTTGTTTCCTTGGAAACACTGCAAGTGAACTACAATTCTTTGACCAGCCCTTGATGGAAAATATTGTCGGGGAAGGTAACAAGTATTTTGATTACACCATGGCAAATATGTACAATGATATCACCACAGTCAAGATTACACCGGTGGAAAGAGACAACTGTGGCTGAAATGCATTTGTTTTTTGCAACAATAATGCTTATGCCTCATGTCTATAAGCATAATATAAAATCATACTGGTCCACAGATGAGTAAAACACCACTGTGCATGACACCTTGTTTCAAAGACGTTCACAGACTGCAGCAGTTCTAAAAACATGTCCAGTGACTGTACATATGTAAATACACCTACCATCCGACTTACGACCTGCTCGACTTATGACCACTCGACTTACGACCGTGTTTTTTATGCCAAATTTCTGGGAAATAAACATCTATTTGTGTTGTACACAGTGTTTATCCTAAACCTTACAGTATAAAATACAGTACTAACAACATAAAAAGTAAAATAAAACATGAAATACCAAAATAAAACAATAAAATAAAGTCATTACAAAAATGTTTTGTTGATATTCAGTAGTAAAGTTCGACTTACGACCATTTCGACTTACGACCGGTTTCTCGGAACCGAACTCGGTCGTAAGTCGGATGGTAGGTGTATATTCTTTGCAAGTTTATATTGAGATTCTGTAATTACTAATATACAACATTTTTGCATGTTTTTTGTTGTAAATAAGTTTTGTAAACAATATAATGATGAAAATATTACTGCAGTTATTGTTTTGAATACAATGAATGTATATATATACATTATGCATTATATTGGTCTCACAGGCGAAGAAACAATACTGGAAAAATAAATTAGAGAAGAAAAAAGTAACAAAAAAGTAAAATAAAAAAATGCGATTTTACGGAAGTCGTCGATGTTGCCATCACCCGATCACTGAGAGTCAACTTCATGGCGGGTAAGTACTGATAGGAATTTTTTGTTTTGTTTTGTTTTATTACCTCTACAAAAATATTTGAGTTTCGACCACTTTCTTCGCACCAATTTTCTCCTGAGTATCGAACGTGCCCCCTGTTTCGAACCATGTACCAGACCTGTCCGCCTGCCCGTGCCTACCCGCGTCCGCTGTGCGGGGCATCATGAGCCAGTCTGGTTTTGTTTATGCTTGGGTGAACACTAATCTGTCCACTCATTTAAACATTTCACAATTAATTCATTGTGTTTGGTGCTCGTTTATTAACCCTTTGACTGTTGCAACCCCCAATCCTGAGGTGTCTCCTGGTGTCGCAAAATTTAAAAAAAAAAATTATTTTTTCTTATGAAATGATAGAGAATCTTTTCCTGATTGTAATGACACCAAAAAAAACGAAATTTGATGGAAAACTGATGGAATTATGCTCTCGTGAAGTTAGCGACCTCGGCGCTGTTCACAAATCGGCAATTTCGCGCACTTTGAGCCCTATTTTCGGCTAATTCCATTGTTCCAGTCGCCCAAACTCATAGCTATTTCTTTAGAACTCCATTTTTTCTATCGATTGAGTACAAGAAACTGCCCATTTACCGATTTCAACTACCTAATAATGTGGTCAGAAATTTGCAATTTGGCCAATTTAACGAACACTAAAAAATATGACAATTTCAAAATAAGGTCCAGAATGAACAATGCAGACATTCCTGGCTCTAAAATAACATTTTCTTTGCTCATCAGTCACATCTCCAGGCCCCTCTGATATTACGCTTGCTTTCTATTTTGAATTTTTATTCAAACAAAAAATAGAAGACTTACTATTATGCAGACTACTGCAATACTGTAATAATTGTATAAATAACATCAACCCATTCATGACTGCATATTAGAATGGCTAGTTGGACATTTATTGGACAATGGCATCATTTGTTTACTTTTGAACATTGGCAAAAATCAAACATTTCCCCTACTTTGAGCTCCATTTCTAGGTTCTTTTTATAGTAAAATCAATCAAAATCACCTCTATTTCTATAATATGTTTTCCATTCTATCAAATGAGACCAAGAAAACGAGAATACAACCATAAATACTATACGAAAATAGACTACAAAGTCGGCATTTTAATTAAAAAAAAAAACGGTCGGAGTTTTTTTTTTCTCATTATGCACTGCGTGCTCCAGGATTTTTTTTATATGGTGCACACTGACCACACAGACCCATTCTCTCACATGTGGGCCTACCAGCTTTCTCCTGCTTGATTTGAAGCCGCTAGAATTTATGAGTATATATACGTCAAACACGGTACCTCGTAAGACGTATATATATGGCCACGACAGTCAAAGGGTTAAGCACGACTGTGAAATAAGCTACCGTAGTGGCGGCGGCGGCGGCGGTGGTGGTGGATGATGATATTACCTTCTTCAGAGGCATCTGCTGAAAAATATCACCCTGAGCATGCTGAAACAAGACATCTCTGCAACAAGTTCAGTGACAGAACCTTGTCCCATTTTAGGGAAATCTTAAAGAATGGAAGTAACCCCAGATAAGGACTTGTTACCTAAAGGGGTAATTATCGTTAACACATGAACTTTTTTATTTTTCGTTCGATTTCTTTCATTTTTTTTGTACGTAAAGAAGCACCTTTCAATAGTAATGTGACCAAGTTTCAATAAGATAGCTCAAAAAACAACTGAGAAAAAAATTATTTACTAATAATCATACATATTAAACAGTAACTTCGTAATGGGACTTGGAGAAGCTGTTTTGGCATTATCTACGCATAAAACAATGCTAAACTGTATTTCCAATGATTATCCTTCCTGTAATTTATCCTTTCTTCATTCTTAAAAAAAATAAAGTTTGTATGGTTTTGACATTCAGCCAAATATCTGACTTTTGCCCTCACAAAAAAAAAAAAACAAATTATGATATCTCAAAAAGCTAACCACTAGCTTGTAAAACAATCTTTCCTTTATGTTCTCTGTGAATTTCATTACATTCCTGCTATTATTAACGAATTTAGTGGCTCATATATGTGAATAACTTACTTCCGAGATAATCCGCGAAACAGCCGGACCACCGATTTTTCTTTTTTTCGAGAAAATAACATTTTTCTCAGCAGTACGAGTGTATATCATAGTTACCCATGTTCGTTTTCTTTAATATAAGGACCCTGGAGGCAAAAGAAAGAGAATGGAAGCCCCTCTCTGAGAATGGGAATCTATTATTCCCGATGGAGCGCTCTGAGAATATGCCATATATTATTTATTCTAGAGTATTTACCATATTTCTTTGTTATTTATATTGTTTATTATGTCATATTAGATCAATTGTGATAGATAAATAAGCCACAGAAGCTATAATAGCGTTATATTGAGCCATATTCCCCGGCCACCCCAAGGCTGGAATTTTCCACGATGTCAGCAAAATGGTGCCAGAAGGTTCCTGGTTGGCTGGAACTCTACGTATAAGTCCCACCCACTGTATTATGATGCCAAATCGTCAATTATTATCTTAGAAAGAATAATACAATAAATACACGAAAAAAAAACGGAAAAAAAAAAAATTGACGACAGGTGAGCACACCTGCCACGGGTGGTGACGTCACCCTAGGTGTTTTAAATGACCATAATTCCTTGTAGGAATGTCGTAGAACAATGATTCTGGTGCCATTGTGTTGCCAGAGAGTAAGCTATTTTTCTATAAGATTAACTCAGTTTGTGAATTTTTCGACAATTTTTCGTTCGCGCTGAGTAGGTGCCAATTACCCCTAAAGGGGGCCCTGTTTCTAAAAAATGTAGCTATTTTCTTTACCGTCCGATTTCCTCCAGTTTTGGTGCACAAGACAAAGTGTTTTCACTCTTTCTTGAAAATATTTATCAAAAAATATACCTCAAACAACAACTGAGAAAAGACTGAAAAAGGACTGATTTACTGAAAATGCCCTTGTGTAAAACTTTTTTCCTATATGGGACGACGTAAGGTTGTTTGGACACTTGGTGCCGAGAGAACAATGCTTATACAAATTCCTGGTCGATTAGTTTCCTCTAAATATCTTATCTTTATTTCACAAAAAAATAAAGTTTGTTAGTTCTTGGAATGTTTGTATGTTATTTATAGTGTTTATTATATCATATTAGATCAATTCTGATAGATAAATAAGCCGTAGAGTTGATATATAAGCTGATATAAGCATAATAACGAAGTGATTTCTCCTGGCTCTCTGGAGCGGGAATACTGCCGAGTGTTCCCAGATGGTTCCTGATATGCTCCGCCTACTGTTTTATGATGCCAAATAGTCAGTTATTATATTAGAAAGAATAATGCAAGAAAAAGCGATAAAAAACAAGGAAAAAATTCCAAAATATATATGGGCTATGAGAAGACTCGCTACCCATATCACTGTCACCATACCTGATATAAATGACTATAATTTCTTGTAGAAACGTTGTAGAACATTCATTCTGGTACCATTGTGTTGCCAAAGAGTTAAGCTATTTTTCGGTATAAATAACTCAATTTCCATAATTTTTCGATTTTTTTTGAGCGCGCGCGGAAAAATGGCTCAGGGCCCCCTAAAGTCTTTATGGAAGGGGATTCCCCTTCCAAACACTAAGTGCTCCCTCACTCCTCCTCCCTATCTTCCAGATGCCATCACCAATCTTCAATAAAGCTAAGTAAAAATGTTATTTTATATGTTTATTTAAATGTTTATTTACCTATTACTAATTGTACTATGTACATTTGTTGTATGTAAAACTATAATTAATCTCTATAAAATGTATTTTGTTGTGAATATTTTTTGGGTTTCTGGAACAGATTAATTGTATTTACATTATTTCTTATGGGAAATACTGCTTCAAGTTTCGAATGTTTCGACTTTAGAACTAGCTCCTGGAACGGATTAAGTTCAAAACTCAGGTACCACTGCATAAGATTTTTTTTTTTTTTCGAAAATTCTTGGACCCTGGCTGTCACTGTGAGATTTGGCCTCTGGACCCCTCAAAGGGTTAAATGTTTATACAGTAATGTACTGTATATCATAATGAACAGAATAGAGGAAATCAGCTCTAAAATACATTATTTAAGTATCCATATTGATCAGAGAGCCCATCGTAAGTCCGAGGTGTTGGTAAGTACGTTGCTAAGTGAGAAGAGGCTGTATATCATGAGTTAATGCAGCTTTGATTTGTCACTTACACATTCATCCTTTTAGCAATCTCACACATTATTATTCTGTATCAGGGATAGTACAATACTAAAATTTTTGCCAACAGTATACCAGTACAGTATGTAGTCAATTTTAGGCCAATACTGATACCATCAAACATAGACAAAGTCCACCAGTATCAATACTATCAAAATTATTTGCAGATGACACTACATACGTCTTCTCTCACCCGAGCCCAGTCACACTAACCAATACTGTAAATACCGAATTACAGAAAATATCTACCTGGATGAGGACTAACAAACTTACACTAAACATTGACAAAACCTACTTCATTCAGTTTGGTAACAGAGCTACAGATGTCCCTCTTAACATAATGATAAACGGATCACCTATCACAAAGCTAACAGAGGGAAAATTCTTAGGAATCCACCTTGATAATAGACTCAAATTTCATACACATATACAACAAATTTCTAAGAAAATTTCCAAGACTGTAGGCATACTATCGAAGATACGGTACTATGTTCCACAGTCAGCCCTCCTGGCCCTATATCACTCTCTTATTTACCCCTATCTCACCTATGGAATTTGTGCATGGGGCTCAACAACAATTAACCATCTCAGACCACTAATTACCCAACAAAAGGCTGCAGTTAGAATGATAACAAATTCTCACTACAGGCAGCACACTCCACCAATATTCAATACACTAAACCTACTCACCATACAAAACATCCATACTTATTACTGCACCTATTACATACATAGAACACTTAACTCTGATATTAACCCTCCCCTCAAACATCTCCTTGCCAACCTCAACAGAACACATGACCATAACACAAGGCACAGATCACTCTTTGATGTTCCTCGTGTTCATCTCACACTATGCAAAAACTCAATGCACATAAAAGGCCCTAAAATCTGGAATTCATTACCTGTAAATATAAAAGAAACACTACCTGTTTATAAATTCAAGTCTCTACTGAAAGATCACTTACTCACCCAAAACCAAATAAATACTGAATAACTGAACCTTATAAATTGTATATCTTAAATGTTTCTCACAATTATATCACATAAATGTTAAACCTAAAACCGAATCTAACTTTATTATTTTTTAAATACACTACCTAACAGAATCCTTCATATGACCTGTCTTTGTAATACTCACTTGTGCTTTATAGTAATCTGTTTACATTAATGTTTTATCACTGACTTCATCATTGCTTAGTTAATCTTAAGTTAATTTTAAGCCAGCCCGTAATGCTATGCATAGTATAAGTGGCTTTGGCATACTGCTCTTATCTGTATTTTTTTTTGTACCTCTGTATGTGTGCACAAATTTATAATAAATAAATAAATAAATAAATAAATAAATACCAATACAGTGGACCCTCGCCTAACAATATTAATCCGTTCCTGAGAGCTCAACGTTAAGCGAAATTATCGTTACCCGAATTAATTTTCCCCATAAATAATGGAAATCAAATTAATCCATTCCTGACACCCCAAAGTATGAGAAAATTTTTTTTTTACCACATGAAATATTAATTTTAATACAAACAAACTGAAGAAGACATGCACAGTTACATGACACTTACCTTTGTTGAAGATCTGGTGATGATTGATGGGATGGGAGGAGGGGAGTGTGTGGATGGTGTTAATGTTTAGAAGGGGAATCCCCTTACATTAGGACTTGAGGTGGCAAGTCCTTTCCTGGGGTTACTTCCCTTCTTCTTTTAATGCCACTAGGACCAGCTTGAGAGTCACTGGACCTCTGTCGCACAACATATCTGTCCACAGAGGCCTGTACCTCCCATTCCTTTATGACATTCCTAAAGTGTTTCACAACATTGTCAGTGTAATAGTCACCAGCACGGCTTGCAATAGCTATGCGAGGGTGATTTTCATCAAAAAAGGTTTGCACTTTAAGCCACATTGCACACATTTCCTTAATCTTTGAAGTAGACAACTTCTTCAATTTCTCTATCCCCTCCTCTGGAGCAGTTTCCTCAGGTCTGGCCTCTTGCTGTTGAAGATGATCTAGCAGCTCATCAGTGGTTAGTTCGTCATTGTCCTCCTCCACCAACTCTTCCACACCCTCCCCACTAACCTCCAACCCCAAGGACTTCCCCAATGCCACAATAGATTCCTCAACTGGTATAGGATTCCCAGGGTTAGCCTCAAACCCTTCAAAATCCCTTTTGTCTACACATTCTGGCCACAGTTTCTTCCAAGCAGAGTTCAAGGTCCTCTTAGTCACTTCCTCCCAAGCCTTACCTATAATGTTTACACAATTGAGGATGCTAAAGTGATCTCTCCAAAACTCTCTTAGAGTCAATTGAGTTTCTGAGGTCACTACAAAGCACCTTTCAAACATAGCTTTTGTGTAGAGTTTTTTGAAGTTTGCAATAACCTGCTGGTCCATGGGCTGCAGGAGAGGAGTGGTATTAGGAGGCAAAAACTTGACCTTAATGAAGCTCATTTCCGCAGAAAGTCGCTCTGCCACGTCTGAAGGATGACCAGGAGCACTGTCTAATACCAGGAGCACTGTCTAATACCAGGAGGCACTTAAGGTCCAATTTACTTTCCAGGAGGTAATTTTTTACAGTGGGGGCAAATGCATGGTGTAACCAGTCGTAGAAAAAGTCCCTAGTGATCCATGCCTTACTGTTTGCCCTCCACAGCACACACAAATTAGCCTTGAGGACATTCTTTTTCCTGAACACTCTGGGAGTTTCAGAGTTATACACCAATAAAGGCTTCACTTTGCAATCACCACTAGCATTAGCACACATCAACAGAGTAAGCCTGTCTTTCATAGGCTTATGTCCTGGGAGTGCCTTTTCCTCCTGAGTAATGTAGGTCCTGCTTGGCATTTTCTTCCAAAACAGGCCTGTTTCGTCACAATTAAACACTGTTCAGGTTTCAGTCCTTCACTGTCTATGTACTCCTTGAATTCCTGCACATATTTTTCAGCCGCTTTGTGGTTCGAACTGGCAGCCTCACCATACCTTATCACACTATGTATGCCTCTACGATTCTTAAATCTCTCAAACCAACCTTTGCTGGCCTTAAATTCACTCACATCACCACTAGTTGAAGGCATTTTTCTAATTAAATCCTCATGCAACTTCCTAGCCTTTTCACATATGATCGCTTGAGAGGTGCTATCTCCTGCTATCTGTTTTTCGTTTATCCACACCAATAACAGTCTCTCCACATCTTCTATCACTTGCGATCTCTGTTTCAAAAACAAAGTTGCACCTTTGGCAAGAACAGCTTCCTTGATTGCAGTTTTCTTGGCCACAATAGTAGCGATGGTTGATTGGGGTTTTGTGTACAACCTGGCCAGCTCGGAGACACGCACTCCACTTTCATACTTAGCAATGATTTCTTTCTTCATATCCTGGAGTTTACCTGGAGAGAGTTCCGGGGGTCAACGCCGCCGTGGCCCGGTCTGTGACCAGGCCTCCTGGTGGATCAAAGCCTGATCAACCAGGCTGTTGCTGCTGGCTGCACACAAACCAACGTACGAGCCACAGCCCGGCTGATCAGGAACTGACTTTAGGTGCTTGTCCAGTGCCAGCTTGAAGACTGCCAGGGGTCTGTTGGTAATCCCCCTTATGTGTGCTGGGAGGCAGTTGAACAGTCTCGGGCCCCTGACACTTATTGTATGGTCTCTTAACGTGCTAGTGACACCCCTGCTTTTCATTGGGGGGATGGTGCATCGTCTGCCAAGTCTTTTGCTTTCGTAGTGAGTGATTTTCGTGTGCAAGTTCGGTACTAGTCCCTCTAGGATTTTCCAGGTGTATATAATTATGTATCTCTCCCTCCTGCGTTCCAGGGAATACAGGTTTAGGAACCTCAAGCACTCCCAGTAATTGAGGTGTTTTATCTCTGTTATGCGTGCCGTGAAAGTTCTCTGTACATTTTCTAGGTCGGCAATTTCACCTGCCATGAAAGGTGCTGTTAGTGTGCAGCAATATTCCAGCCTAGATAGAACAAGTGACCTGAAAAGTGTCATCATGGGCTTGGCCTCCCTAGTTTTGAGAACAGATTATCCAACTTACGAGGTGATATAAAAAAGACCTGGAAAAACCCTATCAGAAATTCTAGGAACAAAAAAGATATCACGAAATAGCGAAATCAAATTAGCAAAATCAGATGAACCCCAACTCCCACCAACAGAAACAGCAAACAGACTCAATGACTTCTTCTCCACTATAGGACAAAACCTTGCCAATAAAATCCCAAGCTCAGATACCCCACCAAATGACTACCTCACCGGCAACTACCCGAACACACTGTTCCTAGCTCCGACTAACCCATACGAAGTCTCCCTTATTATCAACACACTAAAAAACAAGGCAGGAGATTTAAATACCTTACCACCCTTTATATACAAAAAAGTGTCACAAGTGCTATCACCAATCATTGCAACACTCTTTAACAAATCCATTGAATCCTCCACCTTCCCTACAGTACTCAAAATAGCAAGGGTCACCCCGATCCACAAAGGAGGAGACCAAACAGAGTTGAATAACTATAGGCCAATATCCAACTTACACCCTCTCTCAAAAATCTTCGAAAAATTAATTCATAAACGAATCTACTCCTACCTTATCTCCCAAAACATACTCAACCCCTGCCAATTTGGATTCAGGCCTAATAAAAATACTAATGATGCTATTATACACATGCTAGAACATATATACACTGCAATAGAGAAAAAAGAAGTCCCACTGGGGATCTTCATTGACTTACGTAAAGCTTTTGATACAGTTAACCATGACTTGCTCCACGTAAAATTGTCACACTATGGTATAAGAGGGCACTCCCTCAACTACCTCAAGTCATACCTCAGCAACAGAAGCCAATATGTGTATGCAAATGGGGCAAACTCTTCTGCACAACCAATTACAGTTGGTGTCCCACAGGGAAGTGTCCTTGGCCCTCTTCTCTTTCTCCTATACATAAATGACCTACCAAATGCTTCGCAATTACTCAAACCCACACTATTTGCAGATGACACTACATACGTCTTCTCCCACCCGAGCCCAGTCACGCTAGCCAATACTGTAAATACCGAATTACAGAAAATATCTACCTGGATGAGGACTAACAAACTTACACTAAACATTGACAAAACCTACTTCATTCAGTTTGGTAACAGAGCTACAGATGTCCCTCTTAACATAATGATAAACGGATCACCTATCACAAAGCTAACAGAGGGAAAATTCTTAGGAATCCACCTTGATAATAGACTCAAATTTCAAACACATATACAACAAATTTCTAAGAAAATTTCCAAGACTGTAGGCATACTATCGAAGATACGGTACTATGCTCCACAGTCAGCCCTCCTGGCCCTATATCACTCTCTTATTTACCCCTATCTCACCTATGGAATTTGTGCATGGGGCTCAACAACAAGTAACCATCTCAGACCACTAATTACCCAACAAAAGGCTGCAGTTAGAATGATAACAAATTCTCACTATAGGCAGCACACTCCACCAATATTCAATACACTAAACCTACTCACCATACAAAACATCCATACTTATTACTGCACCTATTACATACATAGAACACTTAACTCTGATATTAACCCTCCCCTCAAACATCTCCTTGCCAACCTCAACAGAACACATGACCATAACACAAGGCACAGATCACTCTTTGATGTTCCTCGTGTCCATCTCACACTATGCAAAAACTCAATGCACATAAAAGGCCCTAAAATCTGGAATTCATTACCTGTAAATATAAAAGAAACACTACCTGTTTATAAATTCAAGTCTCTTCTCAAAGATCACTTACTCACCCAAAACCAAATAAATACTGAATAACTGAACCTTATAAATTGTATATCTTAAATGTTTCTCACAATTATATCACATAAATGTTAAACCTAAAACCCAATCTAACTTTATTATTTTTTAAATACACTACCTAACAGAATACTCCATTCTACTGAATGTACAACAAGGCATACAACCATATGACCTGTCTTTGTAATACTCACTTGTGCTTTATAGTAATCTGTTTACATTAAAGTTTTATCACTGATTTCATCATTGCTTAGTTAATCTTAAGTTAATTTTAAGCCAGCCCGTAATGCTATGCATAGTGTAAGTGGCTTTGGCATGCTGCTCTTATCTGTATTTTTTGTACCTCTGTATGTGTGCTCAAATTTTTAAATAAATAAATAAATAAATAAATAAATAAATAAATCCATCCTGTCATTTTTCTAGCAGATGCGACTGATACAATGTTATGGTCCTTGAAGGTGAGATCCTCCGACATGATCACTCCCAGGTCTTTGACGTTGGTGTTTCGCTCTATTTTGTGGCCAGAATTTGTTTTGTACTCTGATGAAGATTTAATTTCCTCATGTTTACCATATCTGAGTAATGGAAATTTCTCATTGTTGAACTTCATATTGTTTTCTGCAGCCCACTGAAAGATTTGGTTGATGTCCGCCTGGAGCCTTGCAGTGTCTGCAATGGAAGACACTGTCATGCAGATTCGGGTGTCATCTGCAAAGGAAGACACGGTGCTGTGGCTGACATCCTTGTCTATGTCGGATATGAGGATGAGGAACAAGATGGGAGCGAGTACTGTGCCTTGTGGAACAGAGCTTTTCACCGTAGCTGCCTCGGACTTTACTCTGTTGACGACTACTCTCTGTGTTCTGTTAGTGAGGAAATTATAGATCCATCGACCGACTTTTCCTGTTATTCCTTTAGCACGCATTTTGTGCGCTATTACGCCATGGTCACACTTGTCGAAGGCTTTTGCAAAGTCTGTATATATTACATCTGCATTCTTTTTGTCTTCTAGTGCATTTAGGACCTTGTCGTAGTGATCCAATAGTTGAGACAGACAGGAGCGACCTGTTCTAAACCCATGTTGCCCTGGGTTGTGTAACTGATGGGTTTCTAGATGGGTGGTGATCTTGCTTCTTAGGACCCTTTCAAAGATTTTTATGATATGGGATGTTAGTGCTATTGGTCTGTAGTTCTTTGCTGTTGCTTTACTGCCCCCTTTGTGGAGTGGGGCTATGTCTGTTGTTTTTAGTAACTGTGGGACGACCCCCGTGTCCATGCTCCCTCTCCATAGGATGGAAAAGGCTCGTGATAGGGGCTTCTTGCAGTTCTTGATGAACACAGAGTTCCATGAGTCTGGCCCTGGGGCAGAGTGCATGGGCATGTCATTTATCGCCTGTTCGAAGTCATTTGGCGTCAGGATAACATCGGATAGGCTTGTGTTAATCAAATTTTGTGGCTCTCTCATAAAAAATTCATTTTGATCTTCGACTCTCAGTCTGGTTAGCGGCTTGCTAAAAACTGAGTCATATTGGGACTTGAGTAGCTCACTCATTTCCTTGCTGTCATCTGTGTAGGACCCATCTTGTTTAAGTAGGGGCCCAATACTGGACGTTGTTCTCGATTTTGATTTGGCATAGGAGAAGAAATACTTTGGGTTTCTTTTGATTTCATTTATGGTTTTTAGTTCTTCCCGCGATTCCTGACTCCTAAAGGATTCTTTTAGCTTAAGTTCGATGCTTGCTATTTCTCTGACCAGTGTCTCCCTACACATTTCAGATATATTGACCTCTTTTAGCTGCTCTGTTATTCTTTTCTGTCGCCTGTAAAGGGAGCGCCTGTCTCTTTCTATTTTACATCTACTCCTCCTTTTTCTTAGAGGAATAAGCCTTGTGCATACATCGAGTGCCACCGAGTTAATCTGTTCTAGGCATAAGTTGGGGTCTGTGTTGCTTAGTATATCTTCCCAGCTTATATCGGTTAGGACTTGGTTTACTTGGTCCCACTTTATGTTTTTGTTATTGAAGTTGAATTTGGTGAATGCTCCCTCGTGACTAGTCTCATTATGTCGGTCTGGGGCTCCACGCATACACGCATCCATAGTAATTCTCACCCTTTTTCCTGTAGGGTTGGCACTAGAAGCTTTCTTGGGGCCCATGGTGACTTATTTTGCAGGTGCAATCACTAAAAAGGCTGTGATAATATGAAATGTTCCGATTGTATGCTTGGAAGCGACCGCGGTGGCTGGCTTGTAAACACTGGCACCCACGGAACAAATGAGGTGGGCTCAGGCTGCACGTGGACGCGTCTCGAACGAATTGCGTTGAGCGAGTTTTTTAGCGCTAGCCGAGGCAAAATTTTTGCATTAAAATGTATTGCTAGGCGGATTTAACGTTATGCGATGCGTTCGTTAGGCGAGGGTCCACTGTACTTTGACACATATCTATTCTACACCCATGGATTATTTTGCTATCCTTAAATATTACTGAACCATCATGCCTGCTAAATGCAGGAACAGTAAGGTAGGTGACTCTAATGGCAAAATAAAAAGATGTGTGATGAAACTGGTTAAAGAAAGGAGACATTACTGGACAGTAATGTTGATAAGTTCAACAAACAACCTCAAGCACAGCAACAAGTAATATAACATTTGTGTTTGCAAATATACAAGGTAAAAAACCAAGTAACAACAATAAAATATCGTTCATCAGTTGTCTTCTCAAAGAGTCGAATACAATGTATGCATCATTTACAGAGACCCACTTAAAAGACTACTTTGACAGCAAAATATGGATACAATCTCCCTACTGTAAATGCCACCAGAAAAACAAGAACAAGGGGAGGTTGGTCTATATGTTAAAAAGAGACATTCATTTGCACCGAGTTACTTAACACACAAATGATGGAGTCAAGTTTTGGCAGTTGAAACTATAAAAAACATAATCTAGTTGCTGTATATAATGCCCCAGCAGATACAATTTCTCAGCACTTTAACCCCTAAACGGTCCAAACATATACTACTGTATATATGTTCTCTCGTCCAGCGCCCTGAATATTTTGAAGAAGAAAAAATAAAAAATTACAGAAAGAAAGAGCACATTTTTTAAAGTGTTATAAGATAAAAAAAAATTTAGGGTCGGTACTTACCAAGATATAAGGCCACGAAGTTGGCACTTGGCAATCACCTGACGGCAACATGGAGCACTGCCGCTTGCAGAAATTCTACATTTTTACTGTTTTTTTTTCATTCTTTTTTTAATTTTCTTGGTTTTCATATGATAATTATGTTTTATAGTAAATCTTTTGTTTTCAATGCCAATTGTTGTTTATACACCAATATTATATACGAAATTATTATATTGTCATGAACACACATGTATACAGTGACAGGTGATTTTGCACAACTGGCTGAATCACAAGTATTTACATGTCCTACTTATGTTTCTAAAATTCCACGATTGTATAATACTCCATGAAGCATGAATTCATACAGTGCGCCACCCCACACTGGTGACACATGAATCGTGTGTCCTTCTGCTGTTGGGGTCATTTTGTGGTGGTAGCACACACAACACACTTTTCTGGGAATTTTTCTTCTCTGGGATAGGTGGTATTGGTACCAGATAGTGACAGTTGGGGATGATTCGGTCTGGCACTTCCCCCACTAGCTGTGGTTGTGGGACAAGTCACTGTTGAGGGGCAGGTACAAGTGTGGTAACATACTTTCTTGCTATCTGTTTTACAACATTCAGGGAGAATTCTGCAACACGTTGTCGTTTTCCAGTCTTTATTTCGTACCTATTGAATGCATTGAGCACTGCAATGTCTTCAAGGTGAAAAAACAGCTTTATATACCACTTGCGACTTCTATGTACACAGTCAACGAACCCTATCATGTCACACTTGTCAACTAGTCGTATATTGTTCGTATAGTCCACGACAGCAGTTGGCTTTACAATGCGTTCATTGGTCTCCCCGTTAACTTTGTCTGTTTGTACCATCTCGTTTCTGTGGATGGTTGACAGCAATGTCACATTCTGTTTGTCATGCCACATCAGTGCCATGATGTCATTAGCATGAAACACTTGCACTGCACCTTCAACACTGCCTCCATTGAACCTTGGCATATGTTTTCTATTCCTTCTCACTGTTCCACATATATCAGTATTGTTCACACGTAGGAAATCAGTGAGCACAGGGCTTGTATACCAACTGTCTGTGTACAATGTATGGCCCTTGCCAAGGTATGGTTCCATTATCCTGTGAACTTTACCAGAAATGCCCAACATCCATCTGTCATCATCGAGTGTGTTTCTCCCAGTATACAATGACATCCAACACAAGACCACTCTCATAGTCACACATAACAAGAAGTTTTATACCAAAGCAATTACATTTACTCGGTATATACTGTTTGAATGACAGGCATCCCTTGAACAAAATCAAGGACTCATCAACAATGTTCTTGAAGGGATAAAAGTACGCACTGAATTTCTGCTTCAAATACATAAACACTTCCCGGATTTTGTATAGAAGGTCATTTCTGTTTGGCGTATTCCTGTCTGAGAAGTGCAACATTTGTAGCAATAGAGTGAATCTGTTGCAGGGAAGGAGGTCATGGAAGACTGGAGTACTGACAAAGTGGTGTGTGGACCAGTAGTTATGTATATTGTTCTTACAGGTATGTGACATAAGCATGACAGTGGCAAGGAATAAATACAATTCAGCCACTGTTGTGTCTTTCCACCTGCGCAGCCGTGATGATTCTCCAACCTCTGCTGTGTTGTCCATGAAATATCGGTAATAACTGTTTGTCTGGGTCACTATCAAGTTCATTATAGGCTTGTCAAAGTATAACTGAAAAAAGTCTAACTCTGTAGACTAATTCGGTAGGGGACATTCTGGCTGGATGCCACTTCCACTCGCATCAAAATCACAAGGCTGTGGTATGAATATACTTTGTGTCCAGTTCCACTCACGATCACATGGTGCAGGGTGGACCTGTGGCATGGGGCAAGGGGGGAGCAGGAGGAGGGACAGGAGTGGAGGCAGCACATGGTTGAGGAAGTGCCGGGTGGTCCTTTGTCTGTCCACCCACCGCGCCATGTGGTCCAGGCACCGTGCCACCCACCACTACTTCCTCCATCCCCACATATCCACCTTCATGATCACTATCACTATCAGTGGCTGAGGTTTTGGATCATGACCTGCCATGACCCTTGGGGACTGCATATGGCACACTGCCTGAATGTAGACGATGACGCCTAAAAGTACATTTCACTGGTGAATAACGAACTTCACTATCGCTAGACGAATCCTCGAATGGCATAAAATCAATCACATCGTCACGTACATCACTTTCACTATCACTAAAACACCGGGAAAATTATAGTTTCCTCTTGCAAAGTTGCCTATGGGTAACACTCGTCACTCCAGAGGTGCTTGGCCCAGGGTCTTGTGTGGCCACACTGGCCACCCCAGAAGTACTTACTCCTTACCCCTGGGACTAATCTTGTTGCAAACCTTCACATTTTCTCTAATTTTTTGATGTGCTTGACCAGGTGTGTTCCAAACTGGTGCCGCATACTCCAATATGGGCCTGATGTACACGCCGTACAGAGCCTTGAACGATTTCTTACTGAGGTGTCAGAATGCTATTCCTAGGTTTGCCAGGTGCCCACATGCTGCAGCAGTTATCTGGTTGATGTGTGCCTCAGGAGATGTGCTCGGTATTATACTAACACCCCAAGATCCTTTTCCTTGAGCGAGGTTTGCAGTCTTTGGCCACCTAGCTTATAATCTGTCTGCAGTCTTCTTTGCCCTTCCCCAATCTTCATGACTTTGCATTTGATGGGGTTAAATTAGAGGAGCCAGTTTCTGGACCAGGCTTGCAGCCTGTCCAGGTCCCTTTGTAGTCCTGCCTGATCCTCATCCAATTTAATTCTCATTACATAAGAAGGAACGCTGCAACAGGCCTACTGGCCCCATGCGAGGCATGTCCAATTCTCCTATCAGCTTAAGCCAATGCCCTAACCTAGTCAGGTCAGGTCAGATCACATTCATTTAAGGAAGGATCACAGAACCTGGCCTAGTAGCATAAGCTAGTCAGGTTCAACTCACACCCATCCACATCCACTCATGTATTTATCTAACCTACTTTTAAAACTACATGTCTTTGCTACTACAACGGTACTCGAGAGTTTATTCCACTCATCCAATACTCTATTACCAAACCAGTGCTTTCCTATATCCTTCCTGAATCTGATTTTTCCCAACTTAAAGCCATTGCTGCGACTCCTGTCTAGGCTAGATATTTTTAGCATGCTATTTACATCCCCTTTATTTATTCCTGCTTTCCATTTATACACCTCAATCATATCCCTCCTAATTCTACGCCTTTCTAGAGAGTGGAGATTCAGGGCCCTCAGTCTATCCTCAGAGGGAAGACTTCTGATACATGGGATCAATTTTGTCATCCTCCTTTGTATGTTTTCCAGTGCATCTATATCCATTCTTTAATATGATGACCAGAACTGTGCAGCATAATCTAAATGAGGCCTAACCAAAGATATATAGAGTTGAAGAACAACCTTAAGACTTCTATTATTTATATTTCTTGATATGAAGCCAAGGATTCTGTTAGCTTTATTGCGAACACTTTTGCACTGTTGTCTTGGTTTCAGATTACCACTAACCAGAACTCCTAAATCCTTTTTGCAATCAGTAATATTAAGATCTATATTATTTAGTTTATATGCAGCATGGTTATATTCCTGTCCAACATTTAAAACTCTGTATTTGTCTATATTAAACTGCATCTGCCACTTCTCCGACCACTGCATCAGTCTATTCAAATCATGCTGGAGTCCTCTAATGTCCTCATTAGAATGAAGTGGACGGCCTATTTTGGTGTCATCAGCAAATTTGCTTATGTAGCTATTTATTCCCTCATCTATGTTGTTTATGTAAATTGTGAACAACAAGGGGCCCAACACTGACCCCTGTGGAACACAGCTTGTGACGTGCCCCCATTCTGATTTCTCCCCATTTATGCAAACACTCTGCTGCCTATTTGTCAACCATGCCTCTACCCATTAAAAAATTTCTCTTCCTATCGCATGTGCCTTAAGTTTCCTCAATAGCATCTGATGTAGAACTCTATTGAAAGCCTTAGTGAAGTCCATATACATAATATATTCAAACAGCACTGGTCATAGGACTGACCCCTGTGGAACCCCGCTCGTCACAGGCGCCCACTCTGACACCTCATTGCATACCATGACTTATTGTTGCCTCCTTGTCAGGCATTCTCTGATCCATTGTAGTGCCTCTCCTGTTATGCAGGCCTGATCCTCTAGCTTTTGCATTAATCTCTTGTGAGGAACTGTGTTGAAGGCCTTCTTGCAGTCCAAGAAAATGCAATCTACTCACCCGTCTCTCTCATGCCTTACTTCCGTTACCTTATCATAAAACTCCAGTAGGTTGCAGGGGTCGAGTCATAGCTCTTGGCCCTGTCTCTTCGCTGGTCAATACTAGGTCACTCTCTCCCTGCTCCTGAAGCCTTATCATACCTCTTCTTAAAGCTATGCATGCATCCTGCCTCCACTACTTCACTCTCCAGATTATTCCACTTCCTGACAACTCTAAGGCTATAGAAATACTTCCTAACATCCCTATAACTCATCTTTGTTTTCAACTTCCAGTTGTGGCCCCTTGCTCCTGTTTCCGATCTCTGAAACATTCAAGCCCTGCCCACCTTGTCAATTCCTCTCAGTATTTTATATGTCATTATCATGTCCCCCATCCTCTAGTGTCATCAGCCTAAGTTCCCTTAACCTCTCCTCATAAGACATACCTCTTAGTTCTGGGACTAGTCTTGTTGCAAACTTTTGCACTTTCTCCAGTTTCTTGAAGTGTTTGACTCAGTGTGGGTTCCATACTGGTGCTGAATACTCCAGTATGGGCCTCTCATACACTGTGTACAGTGTTGTGAATGGCTCTTTACTTAGATGTCAAATTGCTATTTTCAGGTTTGCCAAGCACCCATATGCTGCAGCAGTTATTTGACTGATGTGTGCCTTAGGGGACATGCTTGGTATATAGCTTACCCAAAGTTTCTTTTCTTTAAGTGAAATTTGCAGCCTTTGATCCCCTAACCTGTACTCCATCTGCAGTCGTCTTTGTCCTTCCCCAATCTTCATGACTGTATTTGCTGGGGGTTAAACTCCAGGAGCCATTTGTTGGACCAGACTTGCAGCCTATCCAGATCTTCTAATCTTACCTGATCCTCGCCCACTTGTATTCTTGTCATCAGTTTTACACCATCAGCAGACAGCAACACTTCCGAATCTATTCTTTCCATCATGTCATTCACATATAATAGAAACAACACCGGACATAGGATTGACCTTTGTGGAGCCCCCACTTGACATACGCGCCCACTCTTGACACTTCATCACGTACCAAAACTCATCGTTTCCTTCCTGTCAGGTATTCCCTGATCCACTGCAGAACTTTCCCTACTATTTATGCCTGCTCCTCTAATTTTTGAACCAGTCTCTTATGTGGTACTGTGTCAAAAGCCTTCTTGCAGTCCAAAAAGATGCAATCTGCCTATCCCTTTCTCTCTCTCTCTCCTGTCTTACTTCTGTTACTTTATCACAGAACTAAGGTAGATTTTTGACACAGGGTTTCCCATCCCTGAAGCCATGCTGAATGTCATGTATGAGCCCAATCCTTTCACTGTGCTCCACCACTCTTCTCCTGATAATTTTTTTCATGACTTTACATACTATACATGTCAGTGACACTGGTCTATAGTTTAATGCTACCTGCCTGTCTCCTTTCTTAAAAATTGTAACTACATTTGCTGTCTTACACACCTCAGGCAGCTGCTCAGTTTTGATAGATTTATTGAAGATTGCTGCTAGTGGTACACAGTTTCTCTCCTCCCACTCTCAGGAGCCATGGAGATATGTTATCTGGGCCCACTGCCTTCAAGGTAACTAGTTCAACTAGCAGTTTCTTCACCTCCTCCTTGGTTGTGTGTATTGTGTCCAGCACTTGCTGGACACAATACCATGTGTACCGGGTACCGTAACCCTATGAAATTTCGGCAATTTCAAATCAAAATAATTTCTCACTTGTTCTACCAAAATAAATGAAACTTTGGTGTCTTATACAACTTCTTATGATTAATTCAATGGAACCATTATGGATTTACATTTTTTGAAATTGACATACTGATTGGGCCTCAAAGTGGGATAAAAATATCAATGCATCAAAAAAGTGTCTAAGTTTAGCCCTCTCTGGCTTATGTAATAATACAGATATCCCCACGAAATTTCATTTACTATTTTGTGACAAACTTTTTTAAAAATAGTTTCAACTTGGGAGAAAGTTTCGTTCCTTTTAAATTTAAATTTTCATATTTTTTCAAAAAAGTAGAAAATAGGATATTTTCAATGACCTTCACCCATATAATGCCCAAAAAATAAGGGTCAAAGTTCAACAGGTTACTGTATGCTGATGTATTATATGCTGATAAATGAAGTTCTTATAACACATGTCATTATTAGGGTGGCCCGGTGGCCTGGTGGCTAAAGCTCCCGCTTCACACACGGGGGCCCCGGGTTCGATTCCCGGCGGATGGAAACATAATGACATGTTTCCTTACACCTGTTGTCCTGGTCACCTAGCAGCAAATAGGTACCTGGGTGTTAGTCGACTGGTGTGGGTCGCATCCTGGGGGACAAGATTGAGGGCCGCAATGGAAATAAGTTAGACAGTCCTCGATGATGCACTGATTTTCTTGGGTTATCCTGGGTGGTTAACCCTCCGGGGTTAAAAATCCAAACAAAATCTTATCTTATCTTATCTTATTCATCTAAAAGACTATGTTTTATCTCTTAGGTAAATTAATTATATAGGAATCTTATGGACAATGACCAAATCTGTTTGCATCATGAAGCAATGTATGTACCTCAAAAAATATGAAACAATGCAAAAGACATTCTGCAATCCATTTGGAAAGCAAAAATTATCATACCAGAGCAGAACTTTAAAGGGTCTGTATTGAAACAGCTGACAAATTTGAATTGTTTCACAAAGAGCAACATCAAACCAGGTCAGAAAATTTGTTCTAAATGTAAGGTTGATGCTCGAATAGCAGAGACTTCAATTGCCTCGTCCTCATCTTCGGATGATTTTCATATGGACAAGTTTGCCTTGCGTGAATCACCCTTGAAATTTTCGAAAGTGAGCAGTAGAGATAAAGTGGGCTATACAAAATGAAAAACTGAACAAGTGCAAAATGTGATAATGCACGAGATCACTGTCGCTTCTGGACTCGATGTTCAGAACTAAGCAGCTCCATTATTGGCTTGGTAACCAAACAGATACCCCAGCAAGGCTTTGTAACATCAACAAAAAAACCAAGACTGCAGGCTTGGAAACCTGAACAAAGAAATCAAGACTGCAGGCTTGGAAACCTGAACAAAGAAACTAAGACTGCAGGCTTGGAAACCTGAACAAAGAAACGAAGACTGCAGGCTTGGGAACCTGAACAAAGAAACCAGACTGCAGGCTTGGGAACCTGAACAAAGAAACCAAGACTGCAGGCTTGGAAACCTGAACAAAGAAACCCCACCCATGGATGAGATTGCATGGCTATCGGGTGTGACCTCCATGGGGATGGGGTTGCTGGTTCAAAATGATTGAACCAGTAGTGGAAATGCCACCGTAGACCAACACAATCAAATACTTCTATGCTTTTCTCATAAAGAGTGCTGAAAAAACGATCACATGACACATCCAGCTTAAAGAGTTAACCATACTGCAGATTTTTGCAGAGCACTGAAGCTACATTAACCTGTTGAATGTTGACCCTTATTTTTTGGGCATTATATGGTTACGATGAAATACTGAAGCAACATTTTTAGATGGTTTAAAACATGCTCTTTCTAATGAAAACAGTTTGAAAATGCTTTTTGCAAATACCCAATTTTCTAACCCCCCCCCCAAAAAAAAAAAAAAAATAAAATTTAAAAGGAATGAAACATTCTCCCAAGTTGAAACTATATATTTGTAAACAAGGTTAATTCATAAAATAGTAAATGAAATTTCATGGGATATCTTCATCATTACACAAGCCAGAGTAGGCTAAACTGACATTTTTTTGATGCATTGATATTTTTGCCCCACTCTGAGGCTCAATCAGAATGTTAATTTTAAAAAAATGTAAATCCATAATAGATCCACTGGATTAAGCATAAAAATGTTGTGTAAGACAGCAAAGTTTTATTTATTTTGGAAGGAAGAGTGAGAAATTATTTTGATTCAAAATTGCAGAAATTTCATAGTACATGGTCGTGGCATGGTGTCAAAGGGTTTTATCTCAGCATCCATTTCATTGATGGATCTAAAACTTTACCGAACTTGGTTGAGACATGAAAGATTCAGCCCTCCAAGTCTCATCAAAATCCATGATGGTGAGGTGGGGCACTTTTCTAAAATCAGACCACTTGACATGGAATGACCCTGAGGCAACAGCAACAGCATCACTGTGAGAGGGAGTATATAAGGCTGCAACATCACAGAGGCAGTATGTGAGGCAGCAACATTACAGAGTAAGAGGCAGTATGTGAGGCAGTAACATCAATGAATGAGAAGTACTATGTGAGGCAGTAACATTATGATCATTTTATAATCACAGGGAAGCACTGAACCCATAGGGGTTTTACAGCATCTGGGGGGTGGGGGGGTGGGGGGTGGGGGGTGGGGGGGTGTAAGGTATTAAGGCTCAATTCAGGGAACTGAAGCACAGATCCAGTTCCCTAGATCAAGAGCCTCTCACCAGCATCAAGGAACCTCCCATGAGGGGATAACTGAGAGTGACAGTGTGAGGCAGTAACATCACTGAATGAGAGGTAGTAACATCAATGATGCAGCAATATCACCACTGGAGTGAGAGGCAGTGAGGCAGTAACACCATCACAGAGTGAGGCATTAACATCACTGAATGAGAGGTAGTAACATCAATGATGCAGTAATATCACCACTGGAGTGAGAGGTAGTGAGGCAGTAACATCACTGAATGAGAGGTAGTAACATCAATGATGCAGTAATATCACCACTGGAGTGAGAGGTAGTGAGGCAGTAACACCATCACAGAGTGAGGCAGTAACATCACCAATGAGTGAGAGGCAGTAACATCACGACTGCGAGTAAGAGGCAGTATGTGAGGCAGTAACACCACCACTGAGTGAGGCAGTAACATCACCAATGAGTGAGAGGCAGTAACATCACGACTGAGAGTAAGAGGCAGTATGTGAGGCAGTAGCATCACTAGAGGCAGTATGTGAGGTAGTAACACCAGCAGTGAGAGGCAGTAACACCACCACTGAGAGTGAGAGGCAGTATGTGAGGCAGTAACACCAGCAGTGAGAGGCAGTGACACCACTGAGAGAGGCAGTATGTGAAGCAATAACACCACAGAGAGGCATTATGTGAGTCAGTAACACCACCAATGAGTGAGAGAGGAAGTATGTGAGGCAGTAACACCACCACTGAGAGTAAGAGGCAGTATGAGACAGTAACACCTCCACTAAGAGAGGCAGTAACACCACTGAGTGAGAGGCAGTATGTGAGGCAATAGCACCACCACTGAGAGTGAGAGGCAGTATGTGAGGCAGTAACATCACTGAGAGGCAGTATGCTAGTAACACCACTGGTGAGAGGCAGTAAGTGAGGCAGTAACACCACTGAGTGAGAGGCAGTAACATCGTCACTGAGAGTGAGAGGCAGTAACATCGTCACTGAGAGTGAGAGGCAGTAACATCACCGATGAGGCAGTATGTGAGGCAATAATACCACCGAGAGAGGCAGTAACATCGCTGAGAGGCAGTATGCGAGGTAGTAACACCACCACTGAGTGAGAGGCAGTGAGGCAGTAACACCACCACAGAGAGGCAGTAACACCACCACTGAGAGTGAGAGGCAGTAACCTCAACACTGAGAGTAAGAGGCAGTATGTGAGGCAGTAACACCACCACTGAGAGGCAGTATGAGACAACACCACCACTAAAAGAGGCAGTAACACCACCACTGAGAATGAGAGGCAGTAACACCAGCAGAGTGAGAGGCAGTAACACCACCACAGAGAGGCAGTATGTGAAGCAGTAACACCACAGAGGCAGTATGTGAGTCAGTAACACCACCACTGAGTGAGAGAGGAAGTATGTGAGGCAGTAACACCGCCACTGAGAGTGAAAGGCAGTATGAGACAGTAACACAATCACTAAGAGGCAGTAACATCACCACTGAGTGAGAGGCAGTAACATCACCAAGTGTGAGATGCAGTAACACCACCACTGAGTGAGAGGCAGTAACATCGACACTGGGTGAGAGGCAGTAACATCAATGAGTGAGAGGCAGTATGTGAGGCAGTAAAACCACTGAGAGGCAGTAACATCGCCACTGAGTGAGAGGCAGTAACATCACCGATGAGAGGCAGTATGTGAGGCAATAATACCACCGAGTGAGAGGCAGTAACATCACTGAGGCCGTATGCGAGGTAGTAACACCACCACTGAGTGAGAGGGAGTGAGAGGCTGTATGTGAGGAATAACACCACCACTGAGAGTGAGAGGCAGTGACACCACCACTGAGGCAGTAACATCAATGAGTGAGAGGCAGTAACCTCACCACTGACAGTAAGAGGCAGTATGTGAAGCAGTAACACCACCAAAGGCAGTGTGAGGCATAACACCACCAATGAGAGAGGCAGTATGTGAGGAATAACACCAATGAGCAAGAGGCAGTATGAGGCATAACATCACCATTGAGAGAGGCAGTGAGGCAGTAACGCCACCACTGAAAGACAGTATGTGAGGCAGTAACACCACCACTGAGTGAAAGGCAGTGTGAGGCAGTAACACCACCACAGTGAGAGGCAGTATGTGAGGCAGTAACATCACCACTGAGTGAGAGGCAGTATGTGAGGCAGTAACACCACTGAGAGTGAGAGGTAGTATGTGAGGCAGTAACACCACCTGAGAGTGAGAGGTAGTATGTGAGGCAGTAACACCACCACTGAGTGAGAGGCAGTATGTGAGGCATAACACCACCACAGAGTGAGAGGCAGAATGTGAGGCAGCAACACCACCACTGAGAGTGAGAGGCAGTATGTGAGGCATTAACACCACCACTGAGAGTGAGGCAGTAACACCACCACTGAGTGAGAGGCACCACCACTGAGAGTGAGAGGCAGTATGTGAGGAAGTAACACCACCAGAGTGAGAGGCAGTATGTGAGGCAGTAACACCACCACCAATGAGTGAGAGGCAGTATGTGAGGCAGTAACACCACCACTGAGTGAGGCAGTATGTGAGGCAGTAACACCACCACTGAGAGTGAGAGGCAGTGTGAGGCAGTAACACCACTTAGAGTGAGAGGCAGTAACACCACTGAGAGTGAGAGGCAGTAACACCACCACTGAGAGTGAGAGGCAGTATGTGAGGCAGTAACACCACCACTGACAGAGGCAGTAACACCACCACTGTGAGTGAGAGGCAGTATGTGAGGCAGTAACACCACCACTGAGTGAGAGGCAGTAACACCACCACTGAGAGTGAGAGGCAGTAACACCACCACTGAGTGAGAGGCAGTAACATCACCACTGAGTGAGAGGCAGTATGTGAGGCAGTAACACCACCACTGAGTGAGAGGCAGTATGTGAGGTAATAACACCACTGAGAGTGAGAGACAGTATGTGAGGCAGTAACACCACCACTGAGTGAGAGGCAGTATGTGAGGCAGTAACACCACCACTGAGTGAGAGGCAGTATGTGAGGCAGTAACACCACCACTGAGTGAGAGGCAGTATGTGAGGCAGTAACACCACCACTGAGTGAGAGGCAGTATGTGAGGCAGTAACACCACCACTGAGTGAGAGGCAGTATGTGAGGTAGTAACACCACTGAGTGAGAGACAGTATGTGAGGCAGTAACACCACCACTGAGAGTGAGAGGCAGTATGTGAGGCAGTAACACCACCACTGAGTGAGAGGCAGTATGTGAGGCAGTAACACCACCACAGTGAGAGGCAGTAACACCACCACTGAGAGTGAGAGGCAGTATGTGAGGCAGTAACACCACCACTGAGTGAGAGGCAGTATGTGAGGCAGTAACACCACCACTGAGTGAGAGGCAGTATGTGAGGCAGTAACACCACCACTGAGTGAGGCAGTATGTGAGGCAGTAACACCACCACTGAGTGAGAGGCAGTATGTGAGGCAGTAACACCACCACTGAGTGAGGCAGTATGTGAGGCAGTAACACCACTGAGTGAGAGGCAGTATGTGAGGCAGTAACACCACCACTGAGAGTGAGAGGCAGTAACACCACCACTGAGTGAGAGGCAGTATGTGAGGCAGTAACACCACCACAGAGTGAGAGGCAGTAACACCACCACTGAGAGTGAGAGGCAGTATGTGAGGCAGTAACACCACCACTGAGAGTGAGAGGCAGTATGTGAGGCAGTAACACCACCACTGAGTGAGAGGCAGTATGAGAGGCAGTAACACCACCACTGAGAGTGAGGCAGTAACACCACCACTGAGAGGCAGTAACACCACCACTGAGTGAGAGGCAGTATGTGAGGCAGTAACACCACTGAGTGAGGCAGTAACACCACCACTGAGTGAAAGGCAGTAACACCACTGAGGCAGTAACACCACCACTGAGAGTGAGAGGCAGTATGTGAGGCAGTAACACCACCAGTGAGAGGCAGTATGTGAGGCAGTAACACCACTGAGTGAGAGGCAGTATGTGAGGCAGTAACACCACTGAGTGAGGCAGTAACACCACCACTGAGTGAGAGGCAGTATGTGAGGCAGTAACACCACTGAGTGAGGCAGTAACACAACCACTAAGAGTGAGAGGCAGTATGTGAGGCAGTAACACCAGAGAGTGAGAGGCAGTATGTGAGGCAGTAACACCACCACTGAGAGTGAGAGGCAGTATGTGAGGCAGTAACACCACCACTGAGAGTGAGAGGCAGTATGTGAGGCAGTAACACCACCACTGAGAGTGAGAGGCAGTATGTGAGGCAGTAACACCACCACTGAGAGTGAGAGGCAGTATGTGAGGCAGTAACACCACCACTGAGAGTGAGAGGCAGTATGTGAGGCAGTAACACCACCACTGAGAGTGAGAGGCAGTATGTGAGGCAGTAACACCACCACTGAGTGAGAGGCAGTAACACCACCACTGAGAGTGAGAGGCAGTATGTGAGGCAGTAACACCACCACTGAGTGAGAGGCAGTATATGAGGTAGTAACACCACCACTGAGCATGAGAGGCAGTATGTGAGGCAGTAACACCACCACTGAGAGTGAGAGGCAGTATGTGAGGCAGTAACACCACCACTGAGAGTGAGAGGCAGTATGTGAGGAAGTAACACCACCACTGAGTGAGAGGCAGTATGTGAGGCAGTAACACCACCACTGAGAGGCAGTAAAACCACCACTGAGAGTGAGAGGCAGTAACACCACCACTGAGAGTGAGAGGCAGTAACACCACCACTGAGAGTGAGAGGCAGTATGTGAAGCAGTAACACCACCACTGAGTGAGAGGCGGTATGTGAGGCAGTAACACCACCACTGAGTGAGAGGCAGTATGTGAGGCAGTAACACCACCACTGAGAGTGAGAGGCAGTAACACCACCACTGAGAGTGAGAGGCAGTAACACCACCACTGAGAGTGAGAGGCAGTAACACCACCACTGAGAGTGAGAGGCAGTAACACCACCACTGAGTGAGAGGCAGTAACACCACCACTGAGAGAGAGACGCAGTATGTGAGGCAGTAACACCACCACTGAGAGTGAGAGGCAGTATGTGAGGCAGTAACACCACCACTGAGAGTGAGAGGCAGTATGTGAGGCAGTAACACCACCACTGAGAGTGAGAGGCAGTATGTGAGACAGTAACACCACCACTGAGAGTGAGAGGCAGTATGTGAGGCAGTAACACCACCACTGAGAGTGAGAGGCAGTATGTGAGACAGTAACACCACCACTGAGAGTGAGAGGCAGTATGTGAGGCAGTAACACCACCACTGAGAGTGAGAGGCAGTATGTGAGACAGTAACACCACCACTGAGAGTGAGAGGCAGTATGTGAGGCAGTAACACCACCACTGAGAGTGAGAGGCAGTATGTGAGGCAGTAACACCACCACTGAGAGTGAGAGGCAGTATGTGAGGCAGTAACACCACCACTGAGAGTGAGAGGCAGTATGTGAGACAGTAACACCACCACTGAGAGTGAGAGGCAGTATGTGAGGCAGTAACACCACCACTGAGAGTGAGAGGCAGTATGTGAGGCAGTAACACCACCACTGAGAGTGAGAGGCAGTATGTGAGGCAGTAACACCACCACTGAGAGTGAGAGGCAGTATGTGAGACAGTAACACCACCACTGAGTGAGAGGCAGTATGTGAGGCAGTAACACCACCACTGAGAGTGAGAGGCAGTATGTGAGGCAGTAACACCACCACTGAGAGTGAGAGGCAGTATGTGAGGCAGTAACACCACCACTGAGAGTGAGAGGCAGTAACACCACCACTGAGAGTGAGAGGCAGTAACACCACCACTGAGAGTGAGAGGCAGTATGTGAGACAGTAACACCACCACTGAGAGTGAGAGGCAGTATGTGAGGCAGTAACACCACCACTGAGAGTGAGAGGCAGTATGTGAGGCAGTAACACCACCACTGAGAGTGAGAGGCAGTAACACCACCACTGAGAGTGAGAGGCAGTATGTGAGGCAGTATCACCACCACTGAGAGTGAGAGGCAGTATGTGAGGCAGTAACACCACCATTGAGAGTGAGAGGCAGTATGTGAGGCAGTAACACCACCACTGAGAGTGAGAGGCAGTATGTGAGGCAGTAACACCACCACAGTATGTGACTGAGTGAGAGGCAGTATGTGAGGCAGTAACACCACCATTGAGAGTGAGAGGCAGTATGTGAGGCAGTAACACCACCACTGAGAGTGAGAGGCAGTATGTGAGGCAGTAACACCACCACTGAGAGTGAGAGGCAGTATGTGAGGCAGTAACACCACCATTGTTTACATACACTGCCGCCTCACAACAACAATATGAGCCGCCCACACCGCACTCTTCACTCGCATATTTCTCATCCCCCTCCTTAATTCACGCTGCTTTTCCGTTATCATCACCTCCGCTAAACTTACGTTAGTTACGTCGCCAGATCTAGTGAAAACATCTCATTTTAGCAGTGAGTGTTGGTAGCAGCAAGTGATGAACGTTGACCAGGACGGCCATTTTTAGCTCTACTGAAAACCTGGAGCAGAATTGGCGGCCCTGGCGGAGTTCCACTTTCTCGCCAGCTGTGGCGGCCATGGCGGCTGTACACATATACCCGCCTTTATCCTGTCACAAGTAGTACTTTATACAAGTGAATTAGCGTAGTTTTAAATAAATCGTTGAATGAATGTTAAGTTATTGTAAATGTATGCGTGTATATTTGTGTATTAGTGAGGAGGTTATGGTGGCGGCTGCAAGCCGCCACCAGTGCCACTGTTGCTATCCACAATGCATTTACCACGGCCATCATCACTCTATAGTTATACTTTTGGTTAATTAAGTTTAAGGAGTAAGTGTAAATATGGTTGTAATGATTTAGTTGTGAGTGTGGTATCCTTGGGGAGGGGAGGCAGTAGTGCGCATGCGCCGCCGCCATATTGTGGCCTCGTGATCATAACACTGGTGGTGGAGACTTTGTTCACTTATATTGTATTACTGTCACATAAACACACACTATGTGAGTATATCACCCTCAACACCGTAGCCATAAGTATGTGAGGGTGTGTTTGAGAGTGAGTCTCCACACTTACAACGCTCCTCACAATATATATACGTCTGTGTAAAAGATGCTTCCGCCATTTGTGTAAAGATCAAGTAGTGTTTCAACGCACTTAGTGCTTGCTACACCCTCACCACTACTCTCTTGCCTTCCCTCACACTACCTCAGTGGTGCCTCATATCACCTTGTACACGAGTCGGGAGTTTAAAATTTGATGCGGGAAATTAGGTAATCTTTCAGTGAGTTGGCGCCACATTGTTGGGAGGTTGCCTACTTGTACACCTTCACTCACTACACTCACACTCACTCACACACATTACTCACTCATCTACTCACTCACACCTACTCACACACCTACTCAGTGGAAATAAGTCAAGTTTGTCTGGCAGTTTGGGGGGTTATCCTAGGTAATATACACTATGTATGATTATTGTACTGAGGTGTACCTGTGCCTAAATAAACTTACTCTCATACACCTACTCACACACACCCGCTTACTATATATTACTCACACTGCTTATCTTGTAAACAAGTTTTGAAGATATATTCTTATTGTTGGATTTCAGAAAGATAGTTATCACCCTTGATATTATTATTATCTTGTTATTATCTGGTCCAGGAATTACCAATATACACTCACTTGATTGAAGTAAGTTCTTCTAGTTATTATTACTGGTGAAATAATATTAATTACCATTATCTGACATTATTTAAAACAGTTTTCATGTACAATGTTCAGCATTGTTACTATCTTACATTGTTATTTTTAGTATTTTTTATGGGGAATCTTTAAACCCATATGGGTTAGGCAGAGCCTAAGGAATGGGAGGTGATTTGAAGTGAGTCAAGGAATACATAGTAAGATTATTTAGGCAGAGGTTCACACAAATACAATTATTTTACATAGTGTAAATTACCTAGGATAACCAAAAAAGGTCAAAGAAAGTTACTTGTTTGCAATTCCTTGGCTCAGAGGCCCTTCAATGGCATCTAGGCTCCATCTTACATGGAAATTTTATGTAAACAGCTTTGTAAGTTTATTTAGGTACAGGTACACATATCTACAATTACACAAATTATACATAGTAACACAAATTATACATAGTAACACAAATTATACATAGTAACACAAATTATACATAGTAACACAAATTATGCATAGTAACATGTGTAAATCAGTCACTCAATTTTTATTTCCTTGCAAGATTACATTGAGATTATGAAATTACAAAAATGAGTTGCTGTACAAAGAGCCACTATCATACCTGGGCATTATGGCCAGACTTAATTTAATGGCTTACACACTACTTAATACTAAAGAAATTGAAAATAGTTTAAGTTGTACATCTTTTTTATTTGTAGCACACAATAATTTTACTCAGATTACAATACTTTCAATAGTAAATATTGAAATTACATTATGGGAATATAACATTGTGAGTTGTTGAAAGTAGTTTACAGTATGAGAATTGTGAGTTGTTGAAAATAGTTTACAGTATGAGAATTGTGAGTTGTTGAAAGTAGTTTACAGTATGAGAATGCTACAATTGGGTGTAAGGCAGTAATGTTTTGGGTAGGTATTAATACTACAAGGTAGTTTTAATCAGTGTATGATCTTTGGGTGCCATGTTTTGAAGTTTTAAGATTTAGGTAATTGGGAGATTTTTTGGTAAAGTTTAATATTGAGTATTTAGTTTAGGGTGAGTAAGTGGTTTTTGAGAAGTCTTCAATTGATGTTCAGACCGGGTTACTTCAGTATTTACTAGTAATGAATTCCAAATTTTGGGGCCCTTTATGTGCATAGAATTTTTACGCAGTGTGATATGGACATGATATGTCATTGTGACCAGACCTACCTGGAGTTCATTACCTTTGTAAATTGTGAGTTCATTACCTTTGTAAATTGTGAGTTCATTACCTTTGTAAATTGTGAGTTCATTACCTTTGTAAATTGTGAGTTCATTACCTCTGTAACTTGCTCAGCTATCAAAACTTTGGAGTCCAGTCCCTGGACCAATTATGTACCTCTGTAATCTTTTGACTACCGCCCACAGGATGGGTATGGGGTGCATAATAAACATATTAAACTAACTAAACACGGGGTACATCAAAAAGAGATCTGCGTCTTATGTTATGGTCGTGTGACCTGTTAAGGTTAGTGAGGAGAAGTTTGAGTGGAGGGTTTGTTTTTGAGTGTAGTGTTCCATATATGTATGTAGTAGGCACATCAGTAAGTATGGATTTTCTTTACGGTGAGCAGTTTTAGACTTGAATATTGGTAGCATATGCTGTTGGGAGTGGGAATTTATTATCATTCTGACTGCAGCCTTTTGCTGGGTTATTAGTGGCCTTAGGTGATTTAATGTTGTTGATCCCCATGAACAAATCCCATATGTGAGATAAGGGCAGATGAGTGAATGATACAGTGCAAGGAGAGCTGATTGTGGAACACGGTACCGTATCTTTGATAGTATGCCTACTGTCTTAGAGATTTTTTTGGAAATTTGTTGTATCACTAGCACGTTAAGAGACCATACAATAAGTGTCAGGGGCCCGAGACTGTTCAACTGCCTCCCAGCACACATAAGGGGGATTACCAACAGACCCCTGGCAGTCTTCAAGCTGGCACTGGACAAGCACCTAAAGTCAGTTCCTGATCAGCCGGGCTGTGGCTCGTACGTTGGTTTGCGTGCAGCCAGCAGCAACAGCCTGGTTGATCGGGCTCTGATCCACCAGGAGGCCTGGTCACAGACCGGGCCGCGGGGGCGTTGACCCCCGGAACTCTCTCCAGGTAAACTCCAGGTATGTGTGTTTGGAATTTGAGGCTACTGTCAAGGTGGATTCCTAGGAATTTTCCCTCTATGAATCTTGTGATGGATGATCTATTTAGCATTATGTTAAGTAGAACATTTGCAGCTCTGTTTCCAAACTGAATGAAATAGGTTTTGTTAGTATTGAGGGTAAGCTTATTAGTCATCATCCAGGTAGGTATTTTCTGCTATTCGGCATTAACAGTGTTGGCCAGTATGACTGGGTTTGGGTGAGAGAAGATGTATGTTGTGTCATCTGCAAATAATATGGGTTTGAGTAGTTGTGATGCATTCAGTAGGTCATTCATGTAAATGAGAAAGAGGAGTGGGCCAAGGACACTTCCTTGTGGAACACCAACTGTGATTGGTTGAGTAGAAGAGTTTGCTCCATTTGTGCACACATATTGGCTTCTGTTACTAAGGTATGACTGTAGGTAGTTGAGGGAGTGCACTCTTATACCATACTGTGTTAATTTAATGTGCAGCAGTCATGGTCGACAGTATCAAAAGCTATACGTAAATCAATGAAGATTCCCAGCGGGACTTCTTTCTTCTTGAGAGCAGTGTATATTAGTTCTAGCATGTGTGTAATACCATCATTTGTGCTTCTATTATTCCTGAATCCAAACTGACAGGGGTTTAGTATGTTGTGTGAGACAAGGTGGGAATAGATCTGCCTATGAATTAATTTTTCAAAGATTTTAGAGATCAGAGGTAAGTTAGAAATTGGTCTATAGTTATTCATGTCTGCTTGATCACCTCCTTTGTGGATCGGGGTGACCCTTGCTATTTTGAGAATTGCTGGGAAGGTGGAGGATTTGATGGATTTGTTTAAGAGTGTTGCAATTATTGGTGACAGTATTTGTGAAGCAAAAAGCTTCACAAATACTGTAAATAAAACGTGGTAAGTTACTTATGTCTCCTGCCTGGTTTTTAAGGGTGTTGATGAGCAAAACTTCTGTTGGGTTGGTTGGGGCTAGGAATAGTGTATTCGGGTAGGTGCCCGTGAGGTAGTCTGATGGATGGTTGTTTGACATGGGGATTTTGCCAGCTAGATTCTTTCCTATAGTGGAGAAGAAAACGTTGAGTCTGTTTGCTGTTTCAGTTGGTGAAAGTAGGGGTTCGTCTGATTTTGTTAATTGGATTGTTTTTTTTTGGATATCTTTTTAGTTCCAGGAATTTCGGATAGGGTTTTCCAGGGTTTTTTTATATCACCTTATATGTTATGTAATCTGTTTTCATAATACAATGTACAATTTTTTTTGACCTTCTTATCAGACTGGTAAAGATTGATGAATAACGTTTAGAATGATCTCTAGTTATTTGACCCATTCTGTACTGTTTTTCATATAGGTGCTTTGTGTTAATGGATTTAACCCTTTCAGGGTCGAAAATTTTTCGAAAAAAAATAAAAATTATTTTTTCTTAGGAAATGATAGATAATCCTTTCCCGGTGACAAAAACACCAAAATTATGAAATTTGATTGAAAACTTATGGAATTATGCACTTGCAAAGCTAGCGGTCTCGATGATGTTTACTTTGAGCCCTATTTTCGGCCAATTCCAATGTACCAGTTGACAAAAATCATAACTATTTCGCTAGAGCTCCATTTATTCTATCGAATGAGTACAAGAAACCACCCATTTACCGATTTCAACTATCCAATAAGGTGATCAGAAATTGGTAATTTTGCCAATTTCACACAAATTTCAAAAGATGCCAATTTCCAAATAGGGTCCAGAATAAACAAGACACATTCTTGGCACTAAAATAACATTTTCTCTGTTCATTGATCATGTCCCCAGGCCCCTCTTACATTTCTTTTGCTTTCCACTTTGAATTTTTTTTCTCACAAAATATAGAAGATTTACTGTTATGCAGACTACTGCATTAGTGAAAGAATACTAGACTCGCCAGTTGATGTGTATTGGATGCATGGCATGATTTGTTTACTTTTGAACATTGGCAAAAATTGAACATTTCTGCTAATTTGAGCTAAGTCTCAAGGTACTTTTCATTGTGAAACCAATCAAAATCATCTCAATTTTTATAATACGTCTTCCATTCTATAAAATGAGACCAAGAAAACGAGAATACATCCATAAATACCATACAAAAATACACTGCAAAGTCGCTGTTTTAAGCCAAAATACATGGTCGGAGTTTTTTTTTTTTTCTCATTATGCACGGTGTGTTGCAGGATTTTTTTTATACTGCGCACACTGACCACACAGACCCATTCTTTCATATGTAGGCCTACCAGCTTTCTATCGCAAGATTTGAAGGTGCTAGAATTTACGCGTACTAGTATGGCACCAACCCTGGCATGCAAGCCGTACCAATACGACACCAACCCAGAAAGGGTTACGGATGCTGGGTGTTAGCCAGGGAATGTTCAGTCTCTTAGCTGTGAGCTGTTTTACATAAGATAACCCCAAAAAAATCAAAGTGATTTATTTCTTTTGGGTTCCTTGACATTGTTTGCATCTTGCATGTAGTTGTCATGTATTGTCTCTGTATTAATATTAACAATTGTGACACTTTATAATGGCATATTTTATTGTCAACATTTAAATCATTGTCTTGGTATAAGAAAGATGTTGGTATGCTAAGATGGGTAGAACGATGTCAGTTTTATTCAGGATTTTGCAAACATTAATAATAATAATAATAATAATCAGTCAGAGTTTATTTTCTATAAGGATTACAATGCAGGGTTTACAGATTTTGGTTATTGTGTGGTTTACATGTAGTAAAATACTAATTACAGAGGGGGCCACTAGAACACCTAGCATGGCTAGGCATTTCTGGCAAACTTAGATTAATTCTTAACCCTAAATTATAACAAATTGTGGAGTAAGTTGACTAAATGCTAAGTGACTAAATACTAAGTGACAAATACTAGTTTGTGAGTTTAGCAATGTGAATGCTTTTGTTTTGGCACAATACATAGTTTCTATATTGGAGTATCACAGGCAAGCTTATGACTAGTTTGGAATCATTATTTTAAGATTAAGATACATATTTCTGTGCTTATAGTCAAATGGGTGAGTGAGTGAGTGTAAATGTGGACCACCAGGTGGTTTTTATGTAGTTAGTTGATGGGGTGTATCAAGGAGATAAGATGTTTTCTAACAGTAGTTTTGAAGGTGATGAATGTGTCTGCTGTTCTAGAGTTTTCAGGTAGAGTGTTCCAGATTTTAGGGCCTTGACATACATTGAGTTTTTGTAAAGGTTTAGTTGGACACGGGGAGTGTCGTAGAGATGTTTGTGTCTGGTGTTATGCCTGTGGGTCCTGTCACAACTATCAAGAAAGCATTTTAGGTCAAGGTTAATATTGCAATTTAAGGTCCTGTATATGTAGATTGCACAGTAGTATGTGTGGATGTTCTGAACAGGGAGTAAGTTTGGATCTATGAAGAGTGGGGGGGTGTGTTGCCAGGGATGGGAATTAGTGATTATTCTTATTGCAGCTTTTTGATGAGTTATTATTGGCTTTAGGTGTATTGCTGCAGTTGATCCCTAAGCACAAATAGCATAGGTGAGGTATGGATAAATGAGCGAATGGCATAGTGTGAGAAGGGCATTTTGCAGCACGTAGTATCGTATCTTGGAGAGGATCCCAACTGTTTTGGATACTTTTTTTGATATGTGTTGGATATGGGTGCTGAAATTCAGGTTGTTGTCGAGGTATAGGCCTAGGAATTTTCCCTCATTATGTCTGGTAATTAGAGTGCTCTCGATCTTAACCCCTTGACTGTCGCAACCCCCAATCCTGAGGTGTCTCCTGGTGTCGCAAAATGTAAAAAAAAAAAAATTGATTTTTTTTATGAAATGATAGAGAATCTTTTCCCGATTGTAATGACACTAAAAAAAACGAAATTTGATGGAAAACTGACGGAATTGTGCTCTTGCGAAGTTAGCGACCCCGGCGATATTGACAAATCGGCGATTTCGCCCACTTTGAGCCCTATTTTCGGCTAATTCCTTTGTGCCAGTCGACCAAAGTCATAGCTATTTCTTTAGAACTCCATTTTTTATATCGATTGAGTACAAGAAACTGCCCATTTACCGATTTCAACTACCCAATAATGTGGTCAGAAATTTGCAATTTGGCCAATTTCACGAAAATTAAAAAATATGACAATGTCAAAATAAGGTCCAGAATGAACAATGCAGACATTCCTGGCTCTTAAACAACATTTTCTTTGTTCATCAGTCATGTCTCCAGGCCGCTCTGATATTACTCTTGCTTTCTGTTTTGAATTTTTATTCAAACAAAAAATAGAAGACTTACTATTATGCAGACTACTGCAATACTGTAATAATTGTATAAATAACATCAACCCATTCATGACTGCATATTAAAATGGCTAGTTGGACATTTATTGGACAATGACATCATTTGTGTACTTTTGAACATCGGTAAAAATCAAACATTTCCCCAACTTTGAGCTCCATTTCCAGGTTCTTTTTATAGTAAAATCAATCAAAGTCACCTCTATTTCTATAAAATGTTTTCCATTCTATCAAACGAGACCAAGAAAACGAGAATACATCCATAAATACTATACGAAAATAGACCACAAAGTCGGCATTTTAATTAAAAAAAAACGGTCGGAGTTTTTTTTTCTCATTATGCACTGCGTGCTCCAGGATTTTTTTTTATATGGTGCACACTGACCACACAGACCCATTCTCTCACATGTGGGCCTACCAGCTTTCTCCTGCTTGATTTGAAGCCGCTAGAATTTATGAGTATATATACTTCAAACACGATACCTCGTAAGATGTATATATACGGCCGCGACAGTCAAAGGGTTAATGTTAAGTTGCGCAGCACCTGCTCTGCTACCAAACATAATGTAGTAGGTTTTGTCAGTGTTAAGTGCAAGTTTATTGGCTGTCATCAAAGTTGATATTTTGAGAAGCTCCTCATTAACAAGGGTGGCAAGATTAGTGTGAGAGATGACATAAGTCGTGTCGTCAGCGAAGAGAATGGGTTTCAGGTGTTGGGATACGTTTGGAAGATCATTGATGTAAATGAGGAAGAGCAGGGGTCCAAGGACACTTCCCCACAGAACTCCAGTATCAAGTGGCCATGTTGATGATGCTGTGTCTTTAATGGTGACATACTGATACCTATTAGTAAGGCAGGATTTGAAATATGCAAGTGCATGGCTGATATCTTTATTTCTATAAGTACATGTACAAGGTATACAGGCCTAGCTGACATCAATGACATGCTACTATATAGAAAGCCGCTTGTTATGCAGAACATTCTGGGCAGATTAAGTCAGTTTTGTCCCGGGATGCGACCCACACCAGTCGACTAACACTCAGGTACCCATTTTACATTGATGGGTGAACACAGACAACCGGTGTAAGGGAACACACCCAATATTTCCACCCTTGCTGTGAATCGAACCCGGACACACCATGTGAAGCGAGAGCTTTTGCCACCAGGCCCGTGCCCTGGTGGCAAAATCTGTACAATAGCTCTGAAGGCACATAAATGTTGTAGGCATATATTCATGTTAAATTGTGCTAATTTAATTTAGGATAAGTTGGTGTCTGTTATTTTTTATCCATTAGGGTTTTTATTTGCGGACTTGGGAACAAGGTCAAGTTGATAAATATGTAGAAAGATACAGCTACAAAGCTGTAGTAACCCACATTAGGCAGGTTCTGCTTTCATCCAACATTTACTCATGCGCACTCAAGGGAAGTTCCTTGATGCAGATGAGGGGGCTCGTAATCCAAGGAATCATACCTGGCATCCTCAGGTATTGTACAACACCTGTCTGTTTGGTGCTCTTTCATGAATTTAATAATAATCAACAATTCTCACATGTGTATTTAACCTACTGTTAGGCTTCACACAATAGTATATATTTGCTTCACTGACACTCTATGTTAGGCTGTTTCACTCATTTTCGGCTCACACTGAGGGACTGGGATCACAACCCCTCCATCCCCTACATGGGTAAAATGGTGGACATGTTTCCTTACAAACCACTGTACAGGTGGGAATTGAACTCGTGGCACGTGAGTCCTAAACCTCCAGGCCAGGGCGTAAGCCACTCGTACTGTAGTTTGTTTGCAATTGTGTCATTACGATTCTGTGAGTCGTGTTTCCTTACATCTGGAGCCCCTTTCACTTCTCATTAAGTGAATTTATACTGCATCATATTGTTTTGTACTATAAGTGAATTAACTAATACCTCTCACTTTGTTAGAACAAGAAAAATAAAATTTATTCATTATTTATGAATAAACTTTTATATCTTTTAAGTTTATATTAATAGCATATATTGGACCCATAAATAAAAAAAAGTAAAACTGTTAATTTTAAGTACCATATAGGCTAACTTTTCCTTGAAATGCTATGCATCCTATGGGCCTTCAGATTATTGTATGTTTTATATAGTAATTTTGAAATAAAGATATATTTGTAAGAAAGTGCCTGGAGCATTTGATGGAAGTTTTGGGTTGCATCCTGGGAAAGAAGATTAAAGGATCCTACTAGAGACAAGACCAACAGTTCTCAATAATGCACAGACTATATTGTGTTATCCTGCATGGCTAATTAAAAATCTGAGCCAGTCCCAAGGCCTGGTGGCAAAAGCTCTTGCTTCACGTGCTGAAGATCCGGGTTTGATTCCTGGCAAGAGTGGAAACATTGGGCATGTTTCCTTATACCAGTCGTCCATGTTCACCCATCAGTAAAAATGGGTCCCTGGATGCTGTTCGACTGCGTGTGGATTGCATCTTGGGACAAAATGACTTAACTTGCTTGAAATGCTCAGCATAACAAGGGGCTTTCTATATAGTAGTATGTCATTGATGTCAGCTAGGCCTGTATACCTTGTACATGTACTTGTAGAAATAAAGCTATTACTATTACAGCCTCTTCTCACTTAGTGGCATACAGTAGGGCCCCGCTTTATGGCTTTTCGCCTTACGGCATTCCGCTAATACTGCAATGGCAAATTATGACCAAAATTTACTATACGGCAAGCGGTCTTTCAAATATGGCGTGCTCCACCCGGTTTGTTTACATTCTCCATGACCACATCTGTTATGTCAGGAATCTTTCCAAAATTTCTAGTGTTTTAAAGTTACTGCATATTTTAAATGTACTCTGATAATTATACTTATGAGTACCTATACCTAAATATACTTACACACTGTGCTGGTGTGCAGGTACACATTAAAATCACTAAGAGTCTCTCTACTCATGAGGCCAATACTGTGTAATAATAATCACTCTTGGGCACACTAAATGTCTTATTTTACATTAATATAGGCATTTACATTAATCCATCTATGATATTTTCCTCAAAATTATATATGAAACCTGTTACATAGCATATAAACATGATACATACAATCACAGAATAAAAATTGATGTAAATGATGAGATTTGTTTACAAAGAGGCTGTGTAGGTAATGTCGGAAGAATTACGTTTTCTCTAGTCAAACTGGGGGATAACTGTAGAGAAATATTCTTTTCATATGCCTTCATTCTATATGTAGCAGTTTGTGACCCTTGTGGGTTTAGTGCTTTTTATGATAATAATAATAATATCTTCATTCACTCTCAAAATGGTGTGTTGCTGTTTATTTTGTACTAACTTGTATAACTTGTACACGATGTAAGAGTATTTGTATTGTGAGGTAATTATTATTGCAATAAAAAAAATATTGAGGTAAATGTTTTACAAACTCTTACAAACGTACGTGAATGAACTAAAAGTAGACACTTATTAATATGCATTTATTTCGCCTGACCAAGTGATCGCCCAGTACCTGTTCAGTTTGTATTCTTACATTGTCTGAACTCTGTATCTCGTTCTCTCTCTCGTTTACTCTTTTGTTAACTAATTGGCTGTCATTGACGATGGCGTCTAAGCTTAGCTGTGATAAAAAGAGGAGTCGAAGCCTCTTGCTTTAAGTGCCAAGTTAGAGGATGATGGTGTGCCATTCTGATTTTATTCAATAAACACCCTGCCACTCACCTCTCACACATTAATATTAATATTTTAAGGTGAGTAATAAGTGTACTCTGTGTGTATCTTACCTTTTATTGTGTTTTTAATGCATATTTCTATCGCTAACTTAATATAAGTTAGTGTAAACTTGTCTGACATTTATTGCATATTGTATATGTGCTCTGATAATAATACTTGTGGAGCTGTGTGGTAGCCGGGTGGAGGGACAACATTACGTTTTCTCTGCTCAGCCACCAGAGAAAACATGTATGAATCTGCGTTTGGCCCATCCACTCCCCCACTCCGCTTGTGTTTACAGTTTTTGGCATGAATTATTCGTTACTTTTCCCTTCGTTTATGATGGCATCTAAAGGTAGTTGTTAGAAACGATTCAATTCAGTGAACAAGGTATGTCGATGCTAATAATATGGCTATGGGCCACAGTGTAGGTAGCCGGTAGGTGTAGCACAAGTGGGCTACACCTACCGGCTACCTACGCTGACTTCCTACAAATAAATACTACTCACCTCTCTTCCTATATTAAGACTACACATATTTTAAGGTAAATAATGAATGTACTGGATGTGTATTTTAACTCTCTGGGATGTTTTAAATTTTTTTTTTTTTTTTTATTATCACACCGGCCGATTCCCACCAAGGCAGGGTGGCCCGAAAAAGAAAAACTTTCACCATCATTCACTCCATCACTGTCTTGCCAGAAGGGTGCTTTACACTACAGTTTTTAAACTGCAACATTAACACCCCTCCTTCAGAGTGCAGGCACTGTACTTCCCATCTCCAGAACTCAAGTCCGGCCTGCCGGTTTCCCTGAATCCCTTCATAAATGTTACTTTGCTCACACTCCAACAGCACGTCAAGTATTAAAAACCATTTGTCTCCATTCACTCCTATCAAACACGCTCACGCATGCCTGCTGGAAGTCCAAGCCCCTCGCACACAAAACCTCCTTTACCCCCTCCCTCCAACCCTTCCTAGGCCGACCCCTACCCCGCCTTCCTTCCACTACAGACTGATACACTCTTGAAGTCATTCTGTTTCGCTCCATTCTCTCTACATGTCCGAACCACCTCAACAACCCTTCCTCAGCCCTCTGGACAACAGTTTTGGTAATCCCGCACCTCCTCCTAACTTCCAAACTACGAATTCTCTGCATTATATTCACACCACACATTGCCCTCAGACATGACATCTCCACTGCCTCCAGCCTTCTCCTCGCTGCAACATTCATCACCCACGCTTCACACCCATATAAGAGTGTTGGTAAAACTATACTCTCATACATTCCCCTCTTTGCCTCCAAGGACAAAGTTCTTTGTCTCCACAGACTCCTAAGTGCACCACTCACTCTTTTTCCCTCATCAATTCTATGATTCACCTCATCTTTCATAGACCCATCCGCTGACACGTCCACTCCCAAATATCTGAATACGTTCACCTCCTCCATACTCTCTCCCTCCAATCTGATATTCAATCTTTCATCACCTAATCTTTTTGTTATCCTCATAACCTTACTCTTTCCTGTATTCACCTTTAATTTTCTTCTTTTGCACACCCTACCAAATTCATCCACCAATCTCTGCAACTTCTCTTCAGAATCTCCCAAGAGCACAGTGTCATCAGCAAAGAGCAGCTGTGACAACTCCCAATTTGTGTGTGATTCTTTATCTTTTAACTCCACGCCTCTTGCCAAGACCCTCGCATTTACTTCTCTTACAACCCCATCTATAAATATATTAAACAACCACGGTGACATCACACATCCTTGTCTAAGGCCTACTTTTACTGGGAAAAAATTTCCCTCTTTCCTACATACTCTAACTTGAGCCTCACTATCCTCGTAAAAACTCTTCACTGCTTTCAGTAACCTACCTCCTACACCATACACTTGCAACATCTGCCACATTGCCCCCCTATCCACCCTGTCATACGCCTTTTCCAAATCCATAAATGCCACAAAGACCTCTTTAGCCTTATCTAAATACTGTTCACTTATATGTTTCACTGTAAACACCTGGTCCACACACCCCCTACCTTTCCTAAAGCCTCCTTGTTCATCTGCTATCCTATTCTCCGTCTTACTCTTAATTCTTTCAATTATAACTCTACCATACACTTTACCAGGTACACTCAACAGACTTATCCCCCTATAATTTTTGCACTCTCTTTTATCCCCTTTGCCTTTATACAAAGGAACTATGCATGCTCTCTGCCAATCCCTAGGTACCTTACCCTCTTCCATACATTTATTAAATAATTGCACCAACCACTCCAAAACTATATCCCCACCTGCTTTTAACATTTCTATCTTTATCCCATCAATCCCGGCTGCCTTACCCCCTTTCATTTTACCTACTGCCTCACGAACTTCCCCCACACTCACAACTGGCTCTTCCTCACTCCTACAAGATGTTATTCCTCCTTGCCCTATACACGAAATCACAGCTTCCCTATCTTCATCAACATTTAACAATTCCTCAAAATATTCCTTCCATCTTCCCAATACCTCTAACTCTCCATTTAATAACTCTCCTCTCCTATTTTTAACTGACAAATCAATTTGTTCTCTAGGCTTTCTTAACTTGTTAATCTCACTCCAAAACTTTTTCTTATTTTCTACAAAATTTGTTGATAACATCTCACCCACTCTCTCATTTGCTCTCTTTTTACATTGCTTCACCACTCTCTTAACCTCTCTCTTTTTCTCCATATACTCTTCCCTCCTTGCATCACTTCTACTTTGTAAAAACTTCTCATATGCTAACTTTTTCTCCCTTACTACTCTCTTTACATCATCATTCCACCAATCGCTCCTCTTCCCTCCTGCACCCACTTTCCTGTAACCACAAACTTCTGCTGAACACTCTAACACTACATTTTTAAACCTACCCCATACCTCTTCGACCCCATTGCCTATGCTCTCATTAGCCCATCTATCCTCCAATAGCTGTTTATATCTTACCCTAACTGCCTCCTCTTTTAGTTTATAAACCTTCACCTCTCTCTTCCCTGATGCTTCTATTCTCCTTGTATCCCATCTACCTTTTACTCTCAGTGTAGCTACAACTAGAAAGTGATCTGATATATCTGTGGCCCCTCTATAAACATGTACATCCTGAAGTCTACTCAACAGTCTTTTATCTACCAATACATAATCCAACAAACTACTGTCATTTCGCCCTACATCATATCGTGTATACTTATTTATCCTCTTTTTCTTAAAATATGTATTACCTATAACTAAACCCCTTTCTATACAAAGTTCAATCAAAGGGCTCCCATTATCATTTACACCTGGCACCCCAAACTTACCTACCACACCCTCTCTAAAAGTTTCTCCTACTTTAGCATTCAAGTCCCCTACCACAATTACTCTCTCACTTGGTTCAAAGGCTCCTATACATTCACTTAACATCTCCCAAAATCTCTCTCTCTCCTCTGCATTCCTCTCTTCTCCAGGTGCATACACGCTTATTATGACCCACTTCTCGCATCCAACCTTTACTTTAATCCACATAATTCTTGAATTTACACATTCATATTCTCTTTTCTCCTTCCATAACTGATCATTTAACATTACTGCTACCCCTTCCTTTGCTCTAACTCTCTCAGATACTCCAGATTTAATCCCATTTATTTCCCCCCACTGAAACTCTCCTACCCCCTTCAGCTTTGTTTCGCTTAGGGCCAGGACATCCAACTTCTTTTCATTCATAACATCAGCAATCATCTGTTTCTTGTCATCCGCACTACATCCACGCACATTTAAGCAACCCAGTTTTATAAAGTTTTTCTTCTTCTCTTTTTTAGTAATTGTATACAGGAGAAGGGGTTACTAGCCCATTGCTCCCGGCATTTTAGTCGCCTCATACGACACGCATGGCTTACGGAGGAAAGATTCTTTTCCACTTCCCCATGGACAATAGAAGAAATAAAAAAGAACAAGAGCTATTTAGAAAAAGGAGAAAAACCTAGATGTATGTATATATATATATATGCATGTGCGTGTCTGTGAAGTGTGACCAAAGTGTAAGTAGGAGTAGCAAGATATCCCTGTTATCTTAGCGTGTTTATGAGACAGAAAAAGAAACCAGCAATCCTACCATCATGCAAAACAGTTACAGGTCTCAAGTATGAGACAGGTCTCAAGTATGAGACGGGGAGCCAGGGCTACCTACACCTGGGCTACCTATACCTGACTTCCTGCAAATAAGTACTACTCACTTCTCTCCCTACATTAAGATTACAAATACTTTAAGATAAGTAATGACTGTATGTACTGTGAATGTATTTTACTTTGTGTGTTTTTAATTCCTAGTTCTATTACTAACTTAATATAATTTAGTGTAAACTTGTTGGCTGGCATTTATATGCATTTATAAATGGAAAAATTGGCATTCTGCCTTCCGGTGATGTCTGCTTTCTGGCGACAGCCTGGAACCTAACCCGCCATGTAAGTGGGGCCCTACTGTACTTGTTTACTGATGACATGGACTTATGACAGGCTCTCTGACCAGTATGCATACCTAAATAATGTATAATAGAGCTGAATTCCTCTATTCTGTTTATTACAATATACAGTACAATATTCTACTGTATAACATTAAAAAAATACCAGAAATATTATAAATGGTGCAAAGGTGATATTAAAACATTATCAAAGATGGATGGTTGGCATAAACCTACTACCATTATAGTATGCTTCTCACTTAGTGATGAATTTATTTATTGATGTGGTCTTAGGAACGAAACTGTCATTAAATGAGGAGAGGCTGTATTCCAGTGCGCACACGCACGCACGCACCATGCCTTATCACACTATGTATGCCACTACGATTCTTAAATCTTTCAAACCAACCTTTGCTGGCCTTACATTCACTCACATCACCACTAGTTGCAGGCATTTTTCTAATTAAATCGTCATGCAACTTCCTAGCCTTTTCACATATGATCTCTTGAGAGATGCTCTCTCCTGCTATCTGTTTTTTGTTTATCCACACCAATAACAGTCTCTCAACATCTTCTATCACTTGCGATCTCAGTTTCGAAAACATAGTTGCACCTTTGGCAAGAACAGCTTCCTTGATTGCCGTTTTCTTGGCCACAATAGTAGCGATGGTTGATTGGGGTTTTGTGTACAACCTGGCCAGCTCGGAGACACGCACTCCACTTTCATACTTAGCAATGATCTCTTTCTTCATATCCATAGTAATTCTCACCCTTTTTCCTGTAGGGTTGGCACTAGAAGCTTTCTTGGGGCCCATGGTGACTTATTTTGCAGATGCAATCACTAAAAATGCTGTGATAATATGAAATGTTCCGATTGTATGTTTGGATGGGACCGCGGTGGCTGGCTGACTTGTAAACACTGGCCACAAGTGGACGCGTCTCGAATGGAACGAATCGTGTTGGTCGAGTTTTTTAGCGCTAGTCGAGGCAAAATTTTTGCGTTAAAATGTATCGCTAGTCGGATTTAACGTTAAACGATGCCATTGTTGGTCGAGGGTCCACTATATTTCTCACCCTCTTTATTACAAGATTGGCATAGAAGCTTTCTTTGGGCCAATGGTGGCTGATCTAGCAGTTATAAGCACTAAAAACAATGGAATAATACAAAATATATAGCATGTACACGTGGAATCATCCTGACTGGCTTGTAAACCTTGGCACACTGACTGTACGTCGAGTCATGGAGTGGCTGGGTGGGTCAGGCCACGTGGACACGTTCAGGACAAATGTCCTTAACCAAGTTCTTTGGGCGTTAGCCGAGGCAATATTTTGATGCAAAAACGTGGCACTATCAGATTTTGCCATTAGCCGGTGATGCCGTTACCCAAGGGTCCACTGTATTAGGATTAGTCTGCCCGAAATCCTCTGGTAAAGAGGCTGCTGCTCTGAGGAATTGGACCTCTTTATCTTCTTCCTCTGACTGAACCTAATAACCCCCCAATCCCCCCTTCCCTATCCCTTCCTCCCCATACCCTCCCATTTTCCCTTCCCTCCCCTCTCCCATCCCTCCCCTTTTCCCCATCCCGTTTGTAGCCTCCAGGATCCTTCCCTCTGGCGTTGTGGTTTCTACGTGGGGGGTGGTGTGCTGGGATTTGTTCCCCTCCGTGAGGTCCCTCGGGGGTGGTGTGGTTTGCCATGAAATCTGAATTGTCTGAGGATGCCCTACTCCCTTCCCAGTTTCTGGATCGTGGGCAGGGTGCCCTTCGGATGGTGGGTGTATCTCCAGAAGCTGCTTGTCGTTTCTGGGGGTTGGCAGCTGAAGGAGGCATGCTTTGTGGCGGGCTTCCGACCTTCCATTCTTTTGTCCACCGAGGTAGCTCGGTAGATGTGAGGCTGCTATCCCAGAACGCTGGTTTACTGGCGTGAAGGGTAGGGTATGGCACAGGTTCCACACTGCATGTTCACTGCCAGTGGGCTCGAGGCCCTCTTGGATGAGGGGAGGAGCTTTCAGCCCCTCCATGCCTCCTAGCGACTGTCCCTCTGCTGTCCCTCTTTTTTTTCTTTCCTTCTTTCTTTTTTTCTTAAAATAACAAGAAAGGAAATATTATGGAAGATGCACCTATTATTATGGAATCTTCACCTAGTGTAACCCTTCGTCCTCCCAGGCCCCATTCTGATCCCACACCCTGTTCTGACCCGGCTTCATTATCGGATCATATTCTCGACTCTTCTCATACCCCTGTACCTTCTGCTGGTGATGCTTCATCACCTGCTTCAGGCGCTGCGGCATCACCCGTTTCAGTTCATACCGCTGCTTCTAGCACAACTTTCACAGTGTGTCTCGCTTCTCCCGAATATGGTGCGATGGTTCTTGGATCGCCCACCTCCCGCGGGTCAGACCGCCCATGGTTCTATTCCTAAGCGTCTGCTACAACCTCCTGATGACAGTTTGTCAATGACCACTCAAAAACAACCTACACGACACTCACTACCTTTGAATACCAGATTAACGAGTACACAGTGGACAAAATTCTTTTCCTTACCAACTACATCTCAAACTGATTATCTTTCTGATCACAGAACTGGTAAAGCTCTTTTATGGCATGTTGGCCAAAATATATCTTTCCATGCTTTTCGAAGCAGAGCGCATGCCGTAACAGTGCAAAATTCAGAGCAAGCTCATGCCCTCTCCCACATCACTTCTATAGATAGCATACCAGTCACCGTTCGTAAGCATGCTACTCTTAATTCTTGCAGTGGTACTGTGGTCTTGCCGTGTACCATTGTACAGAGTGATTTTTTGTCTTGCAGCGAGGATATTTTAGAACAATTAGCCCTTCAGAACCTCCCTATCCTTGAGGTAGATATGTACATCCTGCTTGCTCATGGGTGGAGGCACTTTCCTAGTAACATTGCTCATTTAACCTTTGACTGCCGTGAGCTTGCGTCCTCTGTCTATATTATGGGCCATTGTCTTGGGGTCCGTCAAGTTGTTCCCACTCCCCAACAGTGCCGTAATTGCTGGCATTTTGGACACCCTGCTAAACACTGCAGATCTGCGGTGGATTGCTTGGTCTGCGGTGCAGCAGATCATTCCAATATGTCGTGTAGTCTTTCCCCATCTTGTCTTAATTGCAAGGAGCCTCATCCTTCCTTTTCACGCCGTTGCCAGATTTATCGTAATGAACAAGAAATTCATCATCTTAAGGAGGGTGAGGGCCACACTTACAATATGGCTGTCTCTCAACTCCGCCTTCAAGGTAAACTCCCTCATGTCCCGTATGCTCGGGTAGCCTGAAGACCTCCAACCTCGACGGTTCTCCCGCCTCTCAATCCCTCTGCGTCTGTGTCTTCCAGGGCTGCCTCATTTTCTAATTCTTTTGCAGTTTTATCCGCTGACACTCCTTCCTCCACACCACTTCCTCCTACTTCTTCATCTCGCTTGCTTGCTTCTCAATCTACGCAATCTATAAAACCTCGCAGACCTGCACTGTCTTCTCATCCTTCACCTCCACAAAATATATAGCCTACCTCGGAGCCTCGTTCTCACCCTCTTTCCAGCTCTCACACGAAGGTAGAGGTTCACCCTCCCCCTCGTGTAGTCCCCTCTTCTCCTGTTCCCACCCTGTCCTCCTCCATAGTTACCCTGCAGCCTCCTTCCTCTCCTGTTACACTGCAGGCCTCTTCTACCCTAGCCGACGCATCTCTCCAGGTTCATGCTCCCTGCCCCCTTCAGACCTCTTTGGTTACCTCTGTAGTTCCTGTGACCTTTCCTTGCAACACCTCTCCTGTCTCTGACATTGTGGCATCGTTGACTTCCTTAATGACTGAGACGAGACGTTAGACGCTATTTCTAGCTATATTGCGGAGACGACACTTCCGATGGACACCGGGACTCCCTCTACCCCTTCTGTTTCATGACTCTCGCAACAATCTATTCCTCCGCAACATTCACATTCTTCCTTACACGCTTACCGTTACCCCCACACGTTGACTTTACAGATCCTAATAGCCCATAGGTTTTATCATTTCTTATTGTTGCCAGTTTTATTTCTGTACATAATGTCTTTTTTACAATGGAATAGTCGTGGCCTTCGGGGCAATTGGGGAGAACTCCAAGTGTTGCTCTCCCAGTTGTCCCCAGTATGTGTTGGGTTCCAAGAACCCAAGATTCGTTCTGCTGTCATTCGCCCCGTTTTGGGCTACATGCTATTATATTCTTCAGATCCTTTACCTGACAAATCTTTTAATGAAATTGCGCTTCTTGTGCGCGTTGATATACCATATCAACAAGTTTTTATTCATTCCCCGCTGCATTATACTGCAGTTTGGATTTATTTACACAGACGGCTTACAGTTTGCTCTATCTTTCTCCCTCCCGTGCATTCTGTATCTCTGATATTGCGTTTTTAATTTCTTCTCTACCACCGCCCATCTTGCTGTTGGGTGACTTTAACGCTCACCATCACCTGTGGGGAGGGTCCCACTGCGACTCTCGTGGTGATCAGTTGGAGACTCTTTTCACTTCTCACTCTCTTCATATTTTAAATACAGGTGCTCCTACCCATTTGACTCTCGCACTCAGTCTCTCTCCTGCATTGATCTTTCCATCTGTTCCTCACTCATTGCACTTGATTTCATGTGGTGTGTTCTTCCAGATTTACATGTTAGTGATCACTTTCCTATCCTTCTTACTTCTGCTACATATACCTGACCGTTTCGTAACCTTCGTTGGCAGTTTGCTCGAGCAGATTGGGAATTATACTCCCGTCTTACCACCTGTTGTGAGGACCCCATTTTGCCATCTATTGACGAACTGGCACACTAATTTTCGACCTTAGTCTTGACTGCGGCGACTCGTTATATCCCCCAAACCTCGGGTAGGCATTCTCAGACATGCGTACCTTGGTGGTCTGCTACGTGCGCCTGCGCAGTGTGTTTAAAACGTGCTGCGTGGGACCGTTATCGATATTACCGTACCGCAGAGCGTCTGTTGGATTTTAAGCAGGCAAGGGCAGCTGCTCGTCGTGTCATTTGCAACACTAAATGCGCTTGTTGGCGAGACTGTGTGTCTTCCACTACCTCGTCTTCCCCTATGTGCACTATTTGGAAAAAGGTGCAGAAATTGTGTGATAAGTACGCTCCGGACCCAGCTCCTGTTTTGCAGGTTGCTGGAGTTGATGTCTCAGAACTTTTAGAAGTTGCCACAGAAATTGGGAACTATCTTGTCCATATCTCCTGAGGGCTTCACCTCTGTCCCTCATTTCTTGCGTCTAAACCTACCAGAGAGCAATTGCCCTTAGATTTCTCCTCCAGTGGACTGGAGCCATGTAACGTATCTTTTACTCTTCTAGAGTTGGAGTCCATGCTTTCCATGTGCCGGCCATTGGCACCAGGACCTGACGATATCCACATCAGTATGCTACACTATCTCCATTCTACAGCCCTTCCTGTTCTTTTATGTCTTTTCAATCTAATTTGGGAGCGATGGGTTCTCCCACAACACTGGAAATCAGCTATTGCACTACCATTTCGCAAACCTGGTGCCTCAGGGCTTGACACCTCTCACTATCGTCCCATTGCCCTGACCAGTGTGGTCTGCAAGGTGGTGGAATGATTGGTGAATAGACGTCTGATGTGGTTCTTAGAGACACACAATAGCCTTTCCTCTCTCCAGTATGGCTTTCACACAGGCCACTACTTTAGACTCCCTGCTCCACTTCGATACATATACTTGAAATGCCTTTGTTAACAGCCACTCTATCCTAGTGGTCTTTTTCGATCTTGAGAAGGCATATGACACCACTTGGAGGTATAACATTCTAGCCCAGGCCCACTCCTTAGGCCTCTGCGGTAATCTACCAAACTTCATTGCTGCTTTCTTGTCCGGTAGACATTTTTGGGTCCGTATTGGCGCCTCGCTTTCCTCAGACTTTGTACAAGCCGAAGGAGTCCCAGAGGGTTGTGGCCTCAGTACTACTCTTTTTCTCTTAGCTATAAATGACCTACCTTCCATTCTTCCTTCGCATATTTGGTCATCACTTTATGTTGATGACTTCGCTATAGCTTATTCAGGCACTGACTGTCGACTGGTAGCGACCTCCCTTCAGGTAGTGATAAACCGAGTCTCCCATTGGACCACTTCTCATGTTTTTAAATTTTCCAGGACGAAAACCCGATTCATTAACTTCACTAGACGCCTGCTTATACCGGATACTCCCTTGTACTTACACGATTCACGTATTCCAACATGTGATACTGTCAGGTTTCTGGACCTGCTCTTTGACCACCGGCTGACATAGAAACCTCACATTTCTTTGTTAAAGACAACTTGTCATGGTTGGCTAAACCTCCTTAAGGTTCTTGCACATCGTTCATGGGGAGCAGATCATCACACTCTTCTCCGTTTGCATTCCACCCTAGTCTTGTCCAAGCTAGATTATGGTGACCAGATCTATTCTGCGCCTTCTCCCGCAACTCTGTGGAAGTTAGATCCTAATCATCACTAAGGTCTCCGCCTGTGCCTTGGTGCCTTTCATTCATCCCCTGTTGAGAGCCTCTATACAGAGGCGAATTATCCATCCTTGTCTAATTGCCGTGATGCTCATTGCCTTCACTATTATGTTCGATCTCATGACCTCTACAATCCTTCCGTATACAGGATAGTCACTGATGTTAGTAAACGTTCTTTATTTGTTCGTCACCTGTTTACTCCACCCCTTTTCTCTCTGCCTACATTTGCTCGTCTTCTCTTAAATACCACCTCTCTATGTTCATGTAGCCTCTCACTTCCCTGCCCCCTTGGGAAGCTCCGGCTGTTCGTGTCTGTTCTTTCCCACTCCCATGCGCAAAAGCCCAACTACCTGTGGTGGCTTCCCGCTCTCTTTTTCTTGAACACTTCTGCTCTCATTCTTATGCTATCACAGTGTATACACCGATGGTTCTAAGTCTTCTGATGGCGTCGGATTCGCAGCAGTGTTTCCGGACAGTGTGGTGCAAGAGCATTTATTACCCTCAGCTAGCATTTTTACGGCTGAATTGTAGGCCATTCTTGTAGCACTTATCTGTATTGCATCTATGCCTGTGTCACCATTTGTGGTCGTTTCAGACTCTCTTAGTGCTTTACAAGCTATATGGAAATTTGATACACCTCACCCCTTAGTTCTTCATACCCAACTTTGGTTACACCGTATCTCTAGCAAACACAGAGATATTGATTTTTGCTGGGTCCCTGGTCATGTTGACGTACAGGGCAGTGAACAGACAGACACTGCTGCACGGTCATCAGTACATGACCTCCCAATTTCATCTAGAGGTGTTCCATTCACGGACTATTTTGCTGTAATTGCTACCCATCTTCGCACCCAATTGGCAACAATGTTGGTCTGATCTGCTCCATAACAAAGTTCATTCTGTTAAGCCGAATATAGGTTTCTGGCTGTCTTCTTGTCATCGGTGTCGAGGTTGGGAGACTACTCTCTCCCGTCTTTGCATCAGCCACACTCGTCTTACTCACGGGTATCTCATGGAGAGGCATCCTGTTCCTCTCTGTGAGAATTGTCGTGTTCCAGTATCCGTTAGCCACTTTCTGTTGGACAGCCCACTCTATCAATGAGCACGCAGAATTTACCTTTAACGTCATCTCCACTCTGCTGCCCTTTCCTTACCTTCCCTTCTTGGTGACGGACCCTCCTTTAATCCAGACTCTCTCATTGCCTTTTTGACAGCAACTGATTTACTACACAAACTCTGATGATGATGTCTCTGGCACTCTTCTCAGCCCTTTCCACCTTAATCTCTAGCTACCCTCTACCCCTGCACAATCCACTGCCCCGCAACACTTCATAACCTAATAATCATCTTTTTCCCTCTTACTGCCAGTTACCCCTGCCCGAAATGCCCTGGCATGATAATGGCTTTCTTTGTACTTAACAAATCAAAATTGTAAATACACATTGTAACCTCTGCAAAGAAATAAAATCTTTATAGAAAAGGGGAAAGGTAATGAGAGTAACTAAAAAAGTCAAGGTAATTATAGACTGAATTATCAGATTAGAGGGAGGCAGTATTTAGATATTTGGAGTGGACATGTCAGCAGAAGGGTCCACAAAACATGAAATGATCCATAGGATAGATGAAGGGGAAAACGGTACAGGGTGCATTGAGTCAGCTGTGGATAGAGAGAGGTTTATCTGTGGAGGCAAAAAAAAAAAAAAAAAAAAAAAATACCAGAGTATAGTGGTACCAACACATTTGTATGGGTGTGATGCATGGGCTTTGAACATTGGTGAGGAGGTGGTTAGAGGCTATGAAAATGTCAAGTTTGAGAGAGTTTGGGGTGTAGGTCTGAAGAAGGGTTGGTAAGGTGATTTGGGCATTTATAAAGAGGTGCTAGCGAGGAATAGGATGACAAAGGGTGTATAAATATGGGCTGAAATTAGGAAGGGTAGGGGTTGTCTGAGGATTGGTTGGAGAAAGGGGGCAAGGGAAGCTTTGAGTTTTAGGGGCTTGAGCATTCAGCAAACTTATTTGAGCATATTAGGAGTCACTCTAAACAAGTGTTTTTTTAATGGATGTGCTATTGGAGTATGAGAAAGATAACATTTATGAAGGGATTCAGGGAAACCAGTTAGCCAGACTTGAGTCCTGGAGGTGGTAAGGGTAATGCATTCACTCTGAAGGAGGGATAGGAATGTTGCAGTCAAAGCGTAATCTGAATTTTGACGTCGGCACACTTCTAGTAAGACAGTCAATTAATGAATGATGATAATTGTGTTTCCTTTTTTAGATCACCCTACCTTAGTGGAAGATGGACAGCTAGGTACAAAAAAATTTGTTCCCTATTTCTCAATTTAATTTCTTTATATAATTTCTCTACGCATTGTCCTATAAGAGCTCATTAATTATGAGGCTTTACTTCAACAGGCACAGCATACGGTTATCATGAGTAACATGGGCAGGCTTAGCAGCAGCCAAGGAAGTTAGAAAAGAACACCAGTAAGAAGTGGAAAAAATATTGAGGACAGAAAATCATTCTACGATTCATGAGAAGAAATTTTGCCTACTTGTTTGACACCAAAATCCCAGTCAGACTAAAACCACTTCAAGTACCAGTCTTCATTGGTACATAAAATCTTATCTGGAAAGGATAATATATTAGCTACAAAAAATTTAGCTTTTATAAGATGTTGCAATGATGGAAAATTTAATGAAAGGTTTTGTCTCGCCAGGAAAATCTCCGAAAGCAGAAAGGAAGTTAGATGCAGATATTTTATCCATCTCCAGGCAGGATCTTGATGATTCATTAAAGAATGAAGGATTAGATAAATCAGAGACAGTTGCAGACATGTTCAGCCAAAAAGAAAAAATGGATGCTGATGAGACTTCAGACATACCTCATGAATTTGACATTAAAGGAAAGGTGGATGCTGGGGAGGCTTCAGTCATGCCCCAGAAACTCGAAAGTAAAGAAAAGATGGATGAATGTGAGAATTCAGTCATACCTCTTGAATCCACAAAAACTTTATCTTGTGATGAAGATAAAGTGACCAATCAAAATATTGTAACACAGAGAGATAAGGAAGATGTAATAGGCTCTGAGTCAATAAGCATAGATATGATGGAAGGGTTTTGTGGGTTTGATGCAAAAGATATAAAGAAATGTAGAGAAACAAATAGAAATACCGTTCTTAATATTTCAAATAAAAGAGCTTTGCTGAAACCCGAGAAATCAGAATCCAAAAGTGACTCTCCTCCTGATTTGATTCTTTTCCTGAAGGAAGGTCGAGGAAGAGCACAGAACTGGACTGAGCCACCAACACTCGATCCAGAAAGTATTGCAACCAGAAGACGAACACGGGTTCCAGAGGATCCTAAAGCTTTGGCTCAAACAAAAATAAAATACAGAGTGCAGGATAAGAGTAAGAAAGATGGTAAAGAGGTGCAGAAGAAAGATGGGCGAAAAGATAAAAAAAATAAAATAATGGATACACCTGAATCACTGAAAAGACTTGCACAAGATTACCCTTTGAAAGACTCAGTCAAACTGTCCTCTACAAGTAGACAGGAAATTTCTGAAAGTAATGTTGAAATAAAAATAAAGAAGATCATTACTAAGAGTGCAAAGCAGAGTGAAAACAAGTTAAGAGTATCAGGAACATCAGTTAGTACTGATGATGAATCGGAAAGCAACTTGGGTAAAAGATATCAAGGAAAGAAGAAATTATCTTCAGCAAAACCATTTGATAATTCTAAAAATAAAGTTCATGAGTCTTCAAAAAACACACAGGTATTTAAAACTGATTATTTAAATTTGAAAACAATATTGCATCAGATGTCTGAGAACAAAGCTGATGAAAGAATTCCTGTTGTAATCATGTCAAATTCGGACAGAGAGAGTAAAACAATGAAAGCAATGCCAAGAAGCAAAAAGAATGTCATGTCTCCAGGAAAAACAGGTAAAGCAGTTTTAAAGATAGCTGTTAGCCCTAAATCACAATTTAGTATTAAGAGACTTCCAAAGGCCTATGTATCCCCAGAAGATAGAACTTCCTTCATTAAAAATATGCAAGAAGACCTTAAGCTTTCCAAAGAAGCACATAAAGTAGTTGAAAACACAGCTGCAGGGAATGATAATGAACGGAAGCAAAGTAATTCTAATGTCAGTACAGCTACTAGTGACAAAAAGGGGAATATATTTAGCATTGATTTTAATGATACACAGAAGTTATCTAAGCCTGTAGAAAGTAGTATGGATAAAACAGATCAAACAAGAGAAGTTGGCCATACAGCTTGTGATGTAAATGTTCCTACAAAAAGCTTAAATACAAGAAATGTTCCTCAGAACAAGGAAGAGGCATTTAGCATTCCAACTTCAAGGTCTGTACTAAGTAGTACTTCAGGGACACAGACTGTTTTCTCGTCATCACCATTAAAACAAGGTGCTACAAAACCTTCAGAAGCTCATAGTTCACAGAAATCTCCACTTGTTGTAAGTGTTTCAGACTTGATTTCATTTAAGGTTGCAACAGTTAACACTGGAGGTAGTAGTCTGTCACCAAGAAAATTGAATTTTAAAATACCTAATTTAAAAAGTATTACAACTGATGAACTCCTGAAGAATGCTGTAGGGTTTGGTAAAGACTCTCTTATTATAAAAGGAGGAATTCTTAATAGTACAACAAAAATAGTTTCAAATATTTTAGAAGATAAGTCACATGCTTCACAAGTTTCTACCAATCATCAGATGGGTTTAGCTGGACAAAAAGGGCCTCTGTATGATTATACAGATATTGAAACAGAAGAAGTTGTTGTTGGGGAGACCGGAGATTCAAGTATACATACCTCTATGCTAAATGTAGGTGAACTTTCATCAGAATTGGACCTGCGAGCTAATGAAGAGCTTGGCAGTAGTAGTGAAGACGAAAGTGCAAAAGTGCCAGAACCTCTCTCCATACTTAAGAAGGATGTATTGTCTCCTGAGTGGAGGGTTGCACTAGATCATTCGTACTCTTCAGGAGGCATGGAAAAACATAAAGGTTCACAGAACACTCATAAAAGGTCACCTGGCTCTTATGAGAAATCTTTAACTCCTCGACCTGTGTACAGTAGTGCTAGTCTAGCCAAACGCTCATTAGATATCATGTTACACAATGACAAGATCAACATTTTACGACAGATGAGCCAGATTTTCAATCATGAAAAACCAGTCCAACCTGATACCGATAATACAGTGTCAAGTTCTGATGGAGAAGGTGAAGATGATACGAAAAATGAAGTGAGAAATTCAAGTAGTACAAATCATCATAAAATTATGAAGCAAATAAAAGTTACCAAGGGTGTTAATACTGACAGCAAGGATCCTAATACTGGAGGAAGTACAATAGAAGCTTCTAAAACAAATCAAGAGGTAGAGACAATTTCTAAAGGAATTAAGAGACAATCTGCAACATCTGACACAGCATCATCTTCACCAATTGCTGTTGATAAGATGAATGTATCCCCATCCAAGGTATTTTTAGAACCGGGTGTAGATACTACAAAAGAAAACAATGCCAATAAAAATAATGCTTCAGATGATTCTTTTAGTGCTTTAGAAACAGATAAAGGTGAACAAACCAGTAATTTACCAAGCAGTGATGCATCAGTTGTGCCAGAAAACAGGAAACAGGGTAAGGCCAACACAGCTAGTAAAACTTCATTTATTGCTGAAGGCCCATTTCTTGGCTTTCCAGATTCTGATACTAGAGTCCACCATGTACCAGCTTATTCTGTAGCACTAGATGAAATGATCCATGTACAGAGTTCTGTGGGGCCACTGGGAGAACAGGTGGACATAGTGGATGGCTTTGCATTTATGTCATTCTCTACAGAAAAAGAGATGAATACTTATTCAGACAAGCAGAATGCCAGAGGTGAGAAAGGTCACCGTCCATGGCTAAAGAAAAAGAAAAAAAAGAGGAAGAAATTATTTAACAGTAGAAAAGGTGGACTCAAAGCACGAGATTTGTGCGAAAGCAGTTCACAGTTATCAAGAGATAAAAGTTGCAGCAGTGACACTGGGGCATTTGCAAGGTCAGTGAATGTGGTGACAAACATATAATTGACCTCTCTTGTTTGACTATTACAGTTATCTAAAATTTAATAGTGTATTTTATAAAAAAAATTTGGTGTACAGTTTATCAAATATTTTGTACGTATTGTATATTCCTATTGTTAATTAGAATGACAATCTTTCCTTTCCTATCTTTTTTTCAGTAATGATTTGGATGATTATTTGAATCTTAACTCACATCTTAATATCAGCTACACCATCCCAAAGTGCAAGTAAGTATTTTCTTTTAAATATTAAAATAATTCTGAACAGAAAATATAAATGGATGATATTTATTACTTTATATACAAAAAAAAAAATGGAAATAAATAGGGGACAAAATTTCAGTGACGATTGTAAGGGGTAGGCAAAAAAAAATTAATGTGAGTTGTGAGCCTACATTCACACTATAGGCTAATGTGTTATATGTAAGGTTTACTGTGATAGTTGAATATAAAGGTAGGTGCCTTCTCTTCCAGTCACAGTTTTTGTCATTTTTTTCTGTTGTGCATTGAGTATTATGTGTTCCCCTTCCCCCCTTCTTTTTAACCCTTAAGCATTGGTTTCTTTGCAGTTAAAAGTGTATTGCAAGACAGAAAACATTTAATTGATAAAATTGTTGAATGGGAAAATGTTATTAATGAACTTAAGAAAGGAATGGATAACAGTATACTCGACCTTAACCAATCCCTGGAATATAAAATATACATGGCATATGACAGATGGATCTAAATCTCCAATTCTTTTAACCACATTGGCCATCTCCCACTAAGATAGGGTGACTCAAACAATAGAAGCATTCACCATCATTAATAGAATTGCTGTCATGCCAGAAGTGTGCAGCCATCACAGTTCAAATATCCCCACTCATTCAGTATTCAGGTGCCTACTTCCCAATTCCAGGACTTAAGTCCAGCAAATCAGTTTCCCTGAATCCCTTCATAAATGTGTTACATTGGTAAATTTTTAGCACAAAGCAATAGGAACTAAAATGAATTGCAGAGAAAGCCAAAAGGTTTTGGTGTGGAACTGTAGAGTTAGGTGCCATAAAAGAAATTTATACCATTTTTACAAAAGCTGGTGGTAGCAGTGGTGGTGCTAAGATAAAGTAAGATTTTATTCAGATTTTTAACCTGGAAGGTTAGCCACCCAAGATAACCTAATGAAATCATTGCATCAATTAGGCCTGTTTCTTATTTCCATTGGGGTTCTATAATATCCCCAGGATGAGACTCAGAACAGTTGAACAACACCCAGGTAGCTATTTACTAGTACTAGGTGAACAGGGCCAGCAAGTGGAAGGAAACATGCCCAGCATTTTCACCCGTGCTGGAGATTGAACCACGGACACTCAGTGTGTCAGATGAGTGTGCTATCAACAGAGCCATGGGACCTGCCAACACTGCCACCCATGGCAGTGTTGGCAATGATGGTAATGGTGTTGGCGACATTGGTGGCAGCTGTGGTGGTGGTGGCGTTTATGTTGGTGGTGGTGCCAGTGATAAACAATTATTGTAGTGGTGGTGGTGATATACAACCATTATTCTGTAAGAGAAAATAGAGGAGTATATGGTAAAGAAGCCACAAGGGGAAATATAGCAAGCCAGAAAGACAGTAATTTTGTAGAGAGCTGCTGAAGGCTTTTCTGTTGTAAACATCTCAAGAGGGTTGTTTTTGGTATAGTATTAACAGAACATGAGATATTGCTTATCTGAATATATATGTACAAAATATTATTTATTATTTGGTATATGCCAGGTATTAAAGGGTACTGATTAAATAATTGATATTTATTCTTTCAGAGCAACAGAAGAAGGAGTTACAAAACTTGATGATGATGGCATACCTCTAGATAATGAATCTCCAGATATTCCAGCACAAGTTCCTGAATCGATCCTAATAGAATCACAACATTCTACTGCATCACTGGATGTAAATAATCTACATCCATCAGGTGGAGATGGCGTATCTGACTCTGTACAGCACTATGAAGAAGTAAATGCTATTGATATACTATATCCTAAAGAAAAATATAAGTATTACTATAACAAAGAATTATGTAAGGAAACAAAAGCAGATGGCTCCAATGTGTTTGTGAGGAGAGCAGGAAAGCTTGTTCCTCTCACCAGTGTTCTGAAGAGCCAAAAACCTGCTGTGTTTGGAACTAATAGCAAAAAAGCTGTAGAACTTGTGTATATATATGACAGAGGGAAGCTACTAACTCTTGGAGGCTCACTAACAAAGATAAATCCCTCAAATTCTGACTCTGTTAGAGCAAGAGTTGTATTGCCAATTGGAACTCCACCCATTGTGAAAGGTGAGCTCGTGCAGAGACAAGCAAAGAAGGTACAAGCAGTTGAGATTAATGAAGATATGGCTAAATTTGCACTCTCAGCTTTACAGAATCCAAATTCAAGAGAAGAAAAGTCTGTAGTGATTGATAAGCCATGTGAAAGTCAACAAATAGTAGACATGAGTACAAGTGATAATCAAGAAATAGTTGAAAGGAATGAAACCTTAGAGAAATGTGAAGAAGAACAGTGTGTGAAACTGCCAGAACAAGTAACTGTTGTGCCTACAAAGAAAAATATTTTGGATATTATTGCTGCCAAGTTAGCAATGTCTGATGAAGAGAGTGATGAGAGAGAGAATAAAATTGAGAAAAATAATCCAGATATAGAAGATTTAGCAGAAGGTGTTGGTGAGAGAGATGACAAAATCCATAAGCCTTCAACAGAAAATGTAGATGAGAGAGATTACAAAATCCAGAAAGCTTTGGCAGAAAACATTGGTGATGGAAATGGAAAAATCCAGAAGCTTGTGGAAGAAGATACAACCAAAGAAAATAGGAAAATTGAGAAGGCTTTAGAAGAAAATGTGAAGGAAGAGGAGAAGCTCAAGAAGCTGTTGGAAGAAAATGTAGATTCTAAGGGAGATGAAAAAAGCCAGAAGCTTGTGAATGAAGATCACAAGGAAAATATGGAGGAAGACAATAAAGAAAATGCTGTGAAAGTAGAGGACCCAACTCCAGCGGATACATTAAAGAATGAAGACTCGGCAGTATGTGCAGCAGAAGATGACCTTAAGATGAATAAAGATATGATAGTAGAGGCACCATTACAAGAATTCTCAAATGCTGGAGAGTATAATGATGAAAATGCCAAACTTGAACCCAAAGGAAAATATGAGATGAGCTTAAAAAATGAAGATGAAAATAAGATAAAAGACGAAGTAACAGAAGGTCAGACAATGGTTAAAAATATTGTTCAGAAAATTGACAATGAGAAAAAGGAAATAGATAAGTTGTATGAAAAAAAAGAAATAGATAATGTATATGAAGAATCTACAGTTAAGAAAGACAAAGAAAAAATTGAAGACTCGAATGCTATGATTGAGCTATACAAGGAAAAATTAGCAGACGAATCAGGTAATGTACATTTGAAAGAGAACAAAGAAGGATTGAATAATGCCATTAAGCAGTGTAAGGTTGATGGTGATAAAATAGATTTGGTGTTCGATAAAAAAATAAATTTGACATCTAAACGACAAACAGAAGCAGAAAATGTTGAACAGAATTGTCAGAGCTCGGATCTTGAAATTATAGACTCTGAGAAGATTGCAGACGTAAATTCTGAAAAAGAAGGGAAGTCGAGGGTTTTCAAGAAAAATATATATAGGTTTCCTTCGTTGTCAAGAGAAATGAAACGGCTAAATATGAACTTCGTGAAATATGTTCCACACGAGGTATGTAAATTCATATTATGTTTTAACTATAGCATTTGACTCCCTCCACCCTGTCATATACATGCATCTAGTTTTGAGTTTAACCTGTTAACTGTCCAAACGCCCAGTGTTCCGAATATTTTGAAAATTTTTATACTTTTTTTTAATTAAAGAGGGCAGTTTTCTGTATTTAATAAGACAAAAAAAAAATTAGGGTCGGTACTTACCAAGATATAAGATCACGAAGTTGGCACTGGATGCTCACCTGATGGCAATATGGAGTCCTGCTGCTTGCAGAAGTGTTGCCGATATACCTTTTTTTTTTTTTTTTTTTTTTAATTTATATAATTTTTATGTTCTGATAAAGGTAAGTAGGTAAAGGCAGTAGGTAAAATGAATGGGGGTAAGGCAGCCGGGATTGATGGGATAAAGATAGAAAGGTTAAAAGCAGGTGGGGATATAGTTTTGGAGTGGTTGGTGCAATTATTTAATAAATGTATGGAAGAGGGTAAGGTACCTAGGGATTGGCAGAGAGCATGCATAGTTCCTTTGTATAAAGGCAAAGGGGATAAAAGAGAGTGCAAAAATTATAGGGGGATAAGTCTGCTGAGTATACCTGGTAAAGTGTATGGTAGAGTTATTATTGAAAGAATTAAGAGTAAGACGGAGAATAGGATAGCAGATGAACAAGGAGGCTTTAGGAAAGGTAGGGGGTGTGTGGACCAGGTGTTTACAGTGAAACACATAAGTGAACAGTATTTAGATAAGGCTAAAGAGGTCTTTGTGGCATTTATGGATTTGGAAAAGGCATATGACAGGGTGGATAGGGAGGCAATGTGGCAGATGTTGCAAGTGTATGGTGTAGGAGGTAGGTTACTGAAAGCAGTGAAGAGTTTTTACGAGGATAGTGAGGCTCAAGTTAGAGTATGTAGGAAAGAGGGAAATTTTTTCCCAGTAAAAGTAGGCCTTAGACAAGGATGTGTGATGTCACCGTGGTTGTTTAATATATTTATAGATGGGGTGTAAGAGAAGTAAATGCGAGGGTCTTGGCAAGAGGCGTGGAGTTAAAAGATAAAGAATCACACACAAAGTGGGAGTTGTCACAGCTGCTCTTTGCTGATGACACTGTGCTCTTGGGAGATTCTGAAGAGAAGTTGCAGAGATTGGTGGATGAATTTGGTAGGGTGTGCAAAAGAAGAAAATTAAAGGTGAATACAGGAAAGAGTAAGGTTATGAGGATAACAAAAAGATTAGGTGATGAAAGATTGAATATCAGATTGGAGGGAGAGAGTATGGAGGAGGTGAATGTATTCAGATATTTGGGAGTGGACGTGTCAGCGGATGGGTCTATGAAAGATGAGGTGAATCATAGAATTGATGAGGGGAAAAGAGTGAGTGGTGCACTTAGGAGTCTGTGGAGACAAAGAACTTTGTCCTTGGAGGCAAAGAGGGGAATGTATGAGAGGATAGTTTTACCAACGCTCTTATATGGGTGTGAAGCATGGGTGATGAATGTTGCAGCGAGGAGAAGGCTGGAGGCAGTGGAGATGTCATGTCTGAGGGCAATGTGTGGTGTGAATATAATGCAGAGAATTCGTAGTTTGGAAGTTAGGAGGAGGTGCGGGATTACCAAAACTGTTGTCCAGAGGGCTGAGGAAGGGTTGTTGAGGTGGTTTGGACATGTAGAGAGAATGGAGCAAAACAGAATGACTTCAAGAGTGTATCAGTCTGTAGTGGAAGGAAGGCGGGGTAAGGGTCGGCCTAGGAAAGGTTGGAGAGAGGGGGTAAAGGAGGTTTTGTGTGCGAGGGGCTTGGACTTCCAGCAGGCATACGTGAGCGTGTTTGATAGGAGTGAATGGAGACAAATGGTTTTTAATACTTGACGTGCTGTTGGAGTGTGAGCAAAGTAACATTTATGAAGGGATTCAGGGAAACCGGCAGGCCGGACTTGAGTCCTGGAGATGGGAAGTACAGTGCCTGCACTCTGAAGGAGGGGTGTTAATGTTGCAGTTTAAAAACTGTAGTGTAAAGCACCCTTCTGGCAAGACAGTGATGGAGTGAATGATGGTGAAAGTTTTTCTTTTTCGGGCCACCCTGCCTTGGTGGGAATCGGCCAGTGTGATAATAAAAAAAAAAAATAATTACAATTTGTAGTAGTGCTTGTGATTTCATAGCCAATGTTTGTTCTGACACTAATACATATTAGGTACTGAAATACAGTGGACCCCCGACTTATGATATTAATTCATTCCAGAAGGCTGTTCGGGTGCCATTACCGAACAAATTTGCTCCCATAAGGAATATTGTAAATTAGATTAGTCCGTTTCAGACCCCCAAAAATACACTTACAAAAGCACTTAAAAAAATACACTTACATAATTGTTCGAGTTGGGAGCTGATCGTAAGTTGGGGGTCCACTGTAGTACTCAAATAGTCACAGACACATTGACAGGTGAACATTTTCACCTGCCTTGGTCACATACTATTGTCTAGAAATATATACAAAGTACATGTATTTATAGGTCCCAGCAATGTTTTAGACATGCTGGAATATACATGAAACTTCTTGAAGCATGGTGTAAGACGAGTGTCATTCCACGCTGACAGTGCAGCAGTGGAGTGACACTTGATGATTGCGCACTGCCTTGGCTTTGTTTGTTTTCACTCTTACATATAAACATGTCTATCTGTCTTTCTGTTTTCCTGTGTGTCTGTCTTCCTGTCTCTCTGCTTGTCTCTTTCTGTCTCAGAACCAACAGGTATTACACAATGCAGAATCGTCACCTCTGATTCCTGAACAAGTGAAAATGCCTATTACTTGCCAGTCATGCTTATTATGCCTTATATCTACAAGCATTGTATAACACTGTGTCTGGATTTTTTGGGTTATCCTAGGTAATTTACACTATGTGTGATTATCTGTGTGTATCTTTGAGATAGAGACCGACAGAGATAGATGGAGACGGAGATAGATAGAGACAGGCAGAGATAGATATAGATGGAGATAGAGACAGCCAAAGTCAGTCAGCCACCCAGCCTCCAGCCAGCCAGCCACCCGGCCTGCCAAACATGTATTATACATGTTCCATAATTGTTTCTCCTTACTTAGGACATTCTGGCAGGATGACACTACCAGTGGTATCAAAATTGAAAAGATGTTGCACATGGGTTATTATCAAGTTTTTTTTTTTATATTTCCTTGACTATTTGTGACCACATCCATCTCAAAGCCACTAAACTTGAAATCAACATCACTCTACTCTTAAAAGGGGAGTGTTAATATGACATGACATCAGTGAATCCCCGGTGTTGCCACGCTCTTTGCTCTAACTGGCGCTTAATTGAACTGGTGCTCCCACAAGGTACTAAGTGGTCCCAGATATTTTTAATACTGCACACATCAAGTATTAAAACCCATTCTATACTGACCAGGCATCTCAGGCCAATCGTTCGAAATTTGGAGGCAGGAAAAATAAAACGTTAATCTATGTTTGGATAGTTAAGGGGCTAACAACTCGTAGCCCAACCTGAGGACTGTTCAAACTGTTCAACCAGGCTGTTGCTGGGACACTGGCCCACTTATCCATCATCCTAGTTGATCAGCAGTCCACATAATCATTCTTTAAAATTAAAGTATCTGGTCATTTTTGTTTCTATTTATCGTACCTCTTGCCTACAGTATATCTATGCTGAAATGCTTACTTTGAACGTGTTTGCTTGTACAGTATTTTATCATCTTTCCTGCAACACTGCAAACTCCTGATGGTTTGTTGATTGCAATATGAAAGTCCTAGAGCTGTCTTTCAACTCCCACCATTTTTTTTTTTTACATATACAGGTCCATCATCACAAATCCAGCATCATTGGGACCTGTAGTGTGCTGGATTACTGAGTTTGTGGGATTAGAGAGTGGTTAGGTTGGAATACACTTGATAAAATTAACCAACTTAACTCACACAAGTTCATTGAACATTGGCAAAAATCGAACATTTTCACTACTTTGAGCTCAATTTCGAGGTACTTTTCGTCATGAAACCAATCAAAATCATATCTATTTCTGTAATATATCTTCCACTCTATCAAATGAGACCAAAAAAACGAGAATACAACCATAAAAACCATATGAAAATGTACCGCCAAGAGGCGGCTAATGGCTGAGAAGTGAACTCCCTTATTTATCGTCTCTCTATTTTTTTTCTTTCATTTTTGGTGTATGTTAAGAAGCATCTTTCCATCATACATTGACCAGGTTTCAATAAGATAGCCCAACAAACAACTGAGAAAAAAAAATATTTACCAAAAGCCATATATGGCAAGCCCAAGCCTGGTACTGGAAATAAGTCACTTTGTTTCACTTTTTTGGGTTATCCTAGGTTCTCTATACATATGCTGCTATGTATGATAATCTGTGTAACTGTATTTGTGTGTACCTGAATAAACTTATTTATTTACTTCTGTTCTGTCGACTGAGTACATGCACAAGAAACCTCTCATTCGCCTATTTCAACTACCCAGTAAAATGGTCAGAAATTGGCAATTTGTCCAATTTCACACAAATTTCAACAGGTGCCAATTTCAAAATAGGGTCCAGAATAAACAATGCAGACATTCCTGGCACTAAAATAAAATTGTTTCTGTTCATTAGTCATGGCTCCAGGCCCCTCTTATATTACTCTTGCTTACCATTTGGAATTTTTATACACACAAAAAATAGAAGATTTACTGTTATGCAGACTACTGCATTAGTGTAATAATTGTATAAATACTGTCAACCCATTCTTGACTGCGTATTGGAATTTGGACTGGCAGGCGCACACGTATTAGACATTGACATCATTTGTTTACTCTTGAACATCGTTAAAGAATCGACCATTTCCGCTATTTTGAGCAGATGAACAAGGAGGCTTTAGGAAAGGTAGGGGGTGTGTGGACCAGGTGTTTACAGTGAAACATATAAGTGAACAGTATTTAGATAAGGCTAAAGAGGTTTTTGTGGCATTTATGGATTTGGAAGAGGCATATGACAGGGTGGATAGGGGGGCAATGTGGCAGATGTTGCAGGTGTATGGTGTAGGAGGTAGGTTACTGAAAGCAGTGAAGAGTTTTTATGAGGATAGTGAGGCTCAAGTTAGAGTATGTAGGAAAGAGGGAGATTATTTCCCAGTAAAAGTAGGCCTTAAACAAGGATGTGTGATGTCACCGTGGTTGTTTAATATATTTATAGATGGGGTTGTAAGAGAAGTAAATGCGAGGGTCTTGGCAAGAGGCGTGGAGTTAAAAGATAAAGAATCACACATAAAGTGGGAGTTGTCACAGTTGCTCTTTGCTGATGACACTGTGCTCTTGGGTGATTCTGAAGAGAAGTTGCAGAGGTTGGTGGATGAATTTGGTAGGGTATGCAAAAGAAGAAAATTAAAAGTGAATACAGGAAAGAGTAAGGTTATGAGGATAACAAAAAAATTAGGTGATGAAAGATTGGATATCAGATTGGAGGGAGAGAGTATGGAGGAGGTGAATGTATTCAGATATTTGGGAGTGGACGTGTCAGCGGATGAGTCTATGAAAGATGAGGTGAATCATAGAATTGATGAGGGGAAAAGGGTGAGCGGTGCACTTAGGAGTCTGTGGAGACAAAGAACTTTGTCCTTGGAGGCAAAGAGGGGAATGTATGAGAGTATAGTTTTACGAACGCTCTTATGTGGGTGTGTAGCATGGGTGATGAGTGTTGCAGCGAGGAGAAGGCTGGAGTCAGTGGAGATGTCATGTCTGAGGGCATTGTGTGGTGTGAGTATAATGCAGAGAATTTGTAGTTTGGAAGTTAGGAGGAGGTGTGGGATTACCAAAACTGTTGTCCAGAGGGCTGAGGAAGGGATGTTGAGGTGGTTCGGACATGTAGAATGAATGGAGTGAAACAGAATGACTTCAAGAGTGTATCAGTCTGTAGTGGAAGGAACGCGGGGTAGGGGCCGGCCTAGGAAAGGTTGGAGGGAGGGGGTAAAGGAGGTTTTGTGTGCGAGGGGCTTGGACTTCCAGCAGGCATGCGTGAGCGTGTTTGATAGGAGTGAATGGAGACAAGTGGTTTTTAATACTTGATGTGCTGTTGGAGTGTGAGCAAAGTAACATTTATGAAGGGATTCAGGGGAAACCGGCAGGCCGGACTCGAGTCCTGGAGATGGGAAGTACAGTGCCTGCACTCTGAAGGAGGGGTGTTAATGTTGCAGTTTAAAAACTGTAGTGTAAAGCACTCTTCTGGCAAGACAGTGATGGAGTGAATGATGGTGAAAGTTTTTCTTTTTCGGGCCACCCTGCCTTGGTGGTAATCAGCCAGTGTGTTAATTAAAAAAAATAATGTATTTCTGTTATATATCTTCCATTCTATCAAATGAGACCAAGAAAACGAGAATAATAAAGTTGGTATAATTACCGACAATATGTAAAGTAAAAGGACACAAGTGCAACTAATGTGACATTTATTGTGGCAAAGTTTCGCTCTCCAGGAGCTTTATCAAGCCATTACAAACAATACATGGACACAGAGGGTATATAAAGGCTCAGAGTGAGGTGCAATACTAGTGAGGTACCATTTCGATGTTCACTAGTGGTAGTAGTAGTGGTAGTGACAAAAGTAATACAATATAGTAGAGCAATTAATTCGTACATGAGTAAATGGATATAAAAGCTATTACTTGGGTAACATAAAAATAGGTTGGACAAATGTAGACTGGAAAGAGGCAGCTGCTTTCAGTGTTCACTCTCTGTAATGTGCTTTGTGTAGTATAACAGGAGAGACTGTGATGGCAGGGTTTACTGTTTTCAGGAGGATTCTTGCTAAGACTTCGGAGATGGTGAAGCTGCCGTTGTTTTGTTTAATTGTATTTGAAACAGCGATCAGTGCTGATTCGAGGCACTTGTGTCTGCGGAAATTAGTTTCTTTGATCACTAATTGGGCGTCTCTGAATTGCAGTCTTTGATGAAAAAAGAAGGAAAATGTAACTCAGTGAATGTTTGGTGAATGTATGCACATTCCTCGTCAAGAAACTCAGGACTACAAATTCGGTATGCTCTTAGGAAAAACCCGATGATGATGCCTCTTTTGGTCTGGGTATCTTGACTGGAATAGAAGTGTGTGAGATCATTTTTATTGGTGGGTTTCCGATAAACTTGAAATCTTAGGTTGTTGCGTACTTTGTGAATGAGGACATCGAGGAAAGGTAGCTTGTCATTGGACTCTTCTTCTAGTGTAAACTGGATCGCTGGTTCAACTGCATTGAGCCTTGCCTGAAGATCCCGTACATCAAAACGTTTTGGAGTTATTACAAGGACATCGTCCACGTAACGTAACCAAGTGACGCTTGAAGGGATGATGTTGGCGAAGTGTTCGGACTCTAGGTGTTCCATGTATAAGTTGGCTAGGACGGCACTTATTGGGGACCCCATTCCCGTGCCGTAGGTTTGTTTGTAGAGCTTGTTATTGAAAGAAAAACAGTTGAAATTAACACAGAGTTCAATCAAGTCAACAAAATCTCCGGGAGGTAGAGGAAGATTAAGGTCCTGATTGACTTTACGCCGTAGAACCTCGATGGCTTTTTTGGTAGGTACTTTTGTGAAGAGGGAAGTCACATCCAAACTGCTTAGTTTCTTCCAGAAGGGTTATATACAGGGCCTTCTCACTGCAGCTTTATGTGAACCTTCTTCTTCTAATCTTCCTAGACGATACATCACTGCCCTTAAGAACCTCGCCAACGACCCCAACATTATCATCACCACCGCCGACAAAGGAGGTGGAGTCATCATACTCAACACCAGTGACTACAACACTAAAATGATGGACCTTTTGAATGATCAATCTACATACGAACCCATCAGCACTCAACAGTGGGAGACGCTCACCAAAGATTTTCTATACAAAACCAGACAAATACTCAAATGCACTAGAGAAGGGAAGAAACTTCTGTACTTGTTACCAAGCAACCCTAAACCAGCACACATGTATGGTTTACCCAAGGCCCATAAACACAATATTCCTCTCAGACCAATCATGTCAGGAATAGGCAGTGCTCCACACAAACTAGCCGGAGTTCTTGCCAAACATCTTTCCTGCCTTCTGGGGACCATCAGCCCCGCTCATCTTAAACACTCAGGCGACCTTCTCAACCGCATCCATAACCTCTCCATCCGTAACAAGAAACTAAGCAGTTTGGATGTGACTTCCCTCTTCACAAAAGTACCTACCAAAAAAGCCATCGAGGTTCTACGACGTAAAGTCAATCAGGACCTTAATCTTCCTCTACCTCCCGGAGATTTTGTTGACTTGATTGAACTCTGTGTTAATTTCAACTGTTTTTCTTTCAATAACAAGCTCTACAAACAAACCTACGGCATGGGAATGGGGTCCCCAATAAGTGCCGTCCTAGCCAACTTATACATGGAACACCTAGAGTCCGAACACTTCGCCAACATCATCCCTTCAAGCGTCACTTGGTTACGTTACGTGGACGATGTCCTCGTAATAACTCCAAAACGTTTTGATGTACGGGATCTTCAGGCAAGGCTCAACGCAGTTGAACCAGCGATCCAGTTTACACTAGAAGAAGAGTCCAATGACAAGCTACCTTTCCTCGACGTCCTCATTCACAAAGTAGACAACAACCTAAGATTTCAAGTTTATCGGAAACCCACCAATAAAAATGATCTCACACACTTCTATTCCAGTCAAGATACCAAGACCAAAAGAGGCATCATCATCGGGTTTTTCCTAAGAGCATACCGAATTTGTAGTCCTGAGTTTCTTGACGAGGAATGTACATACATTCACCAAACATTCACTGAGTTACATTTTCCTTCTTTTTTCATCAAAGACTGCAAGAAAAGAGCTCTTCAGATCATTAATTCTCCAAGCATCATCACCACTCCCAACAAAGTTATAATTCTTCCCAACAGCCAGGTTGCACTGAACGTTTCAAAAGTACTTTAACAAGCTAACACCAGAGTCGCCATCGCTTCTAGCACTTCAATAAAGGATCTAACTAGGACAAAATCCAAGCACCACGAACCAGTCAATGCAGGAGTTTACACTATACCCTGTGGAGGCTGTGACAAGATTTACGTAGGTGAAACAGCAAGAAACCTCGACACCCGCCTCAATGAACACATTTACGCATGTAGGAATGATAACTTGAACAATGCCTGTGTACAACACCGAAATTCCACCAATCATCTCGTGAAATTCAGAGACGCCCAATTAGTGATCAAAGAAACTAATTTCCGCAGACACAAGTGCCTCGAATCAGCACTGATTGCTGTTTCAAATACTATTAAACAAAACAACGGCAGCTTCACCATATCCGAAGTCTTAGCAAGAATCCTCCTGAAAACAGTAAACCCTGCCATCACATAGTCTCTCCTGTTATACTACACAAAGCACATTACAGAGAGTGAACACTGAAACCAGCTGCCTCTTTCCAGTCTACATTTGTCCAACCTATTTTTATGTTACCCAAGTAATAGCTTTTATATCCTTTTACTCATGTACAAATTAATTGCTCTACTATATTGTATTACTTTTGTCACTACCACTACTACTACTACTACTACTACTACTACCACTAGTGAACATCGAAATGGTACCTCACTAGTACTGCACCTCACTCTGAGCCTTTATATACCCTCTGTGTCCATGTATTGTTTGTAATGGCTTGATAAAGCTCCTGGAGAGCGAAACGTTGCCACAATAAATGTCACATTAGTTGCACTTGTGTCTTTTTACTTTACAAAACGAGAATACAACCATAAAAACCATACGAAAATAGACCACTATGGGGCCGCTAATAGCTGAGAAGTGAACTCCGTTATTTATGGTCTGATTTCTTTCATTTTTGGTGTATGTTAAGAAGCATCTTTCCATCATACATTGCCCAAGTTTCAATAAGAAAGCCCAAGAAACAACCGAGAGAAAATAATTATAATAATAATAATATCTTTGTTTACTACAAGTACAAGTACGTGGTATACAGACCATAGCTGACATCAGTGATATACTACTATATAGAAAGCTCCTTGTTATGCTATGCATTTCAGGCAAATTAGGCCAGTGTCCCAGGATAAGACCCTCACCAGTCCACTAACACCCAGGTACCCATTTACTGATGGGTGAACATTAATAACAGGTGTACAGAAACACACCCAATGTTTCTACCTTGGCTGGGAATTGAATATTTACTAAAAATCATACATGGCTAGCCCAAGCCAGGTACGTACTAGAAATAAGCTACTTTGTCTGACTTTTTTGGGTTATCCTAGGTTCTCTACACACACGCTGCTATGTGTGATAATCTCTGTAGAGAAAATAGCTTTTTCGTTTCAGTTTTAGGCTGCAGTACTAGTGTATATCACAGTTAGCCCTGTGCTATACTCTGTTTTCTTTAATATAAGCGCCAAGACAGGGATAGGAGAATGGTACTTGTATCCCATATCCTCTTCATACCTCCATCAAACTGTTTGGTATTATGCCAAATATTATTCATTCTGGAGTATTTAACATGTTTTTATGTAATTTATACAGTGGACCCTTGGGTAATGGCATTAATCCGTTCCAGAGAGCTCGCCTTTAACTGATTTGGATGTTAGCCCAATTAATTTTCCCCGTAAGAAATAGTGGAAATCCAGTTAATCTGTTCCAGACACCCGAAAGTATTAAACAAAAAAATTTTTTTTTTTTACATAAAATATACATTTCCCTACACAGAAAACAATGAGACATGCTCAGTAAACAATACTGAAATGACGCTTAACTTTATTGTGGACTTATTGATGAGTGATGAGATGGGAGGAGGGGAGAGGATGTAGGTGTACTATTGTTTGGAAAAGGAATCCCCTTCCATAAAGACTTCAGGTAACAAGTCCTTTTCTCGGGTTACTTCCCTTCTTTGTTTTTTAACCCCTTCAGGGTCCAAGGCCCAAATCTGAAGTGGTGCCCCGGTGTCCAAGAATTTTCAAAAAAGAAATTTGTTATTTTTTCTTATGAAATGGTAGAGAATCGTTTTGTGAAGGTAATAAAACAAAAAGTACGAAATTTGATGGAAAGTTGACGAAATTGTGCTCTCGCGAATTTTGATGTGTCAGTGATATTTGCGAATCGACGATTTTGCCGACTTTGACTCCCATTTTGGGCCAATTACATTATTCCAGTCAACCAAATTCTTAGCTATTTCACTAGTATTGCTTCTATTCTATCGATTGAGCACAAGAAATCGCCACGTCAACTGTTTCAGCTGCAAATTAAAGTGATCAGAAATTGTTAATTTGGCCAATTTAACACGGAGTTCAAGGTGTTCCAATTTCAAAATGGGGTCCAGAATAAACAATGCAGGTATTCCTGGAACTAAACTAACATTTCCTCTGTTCATTAGTTGCATTTTGGGGCTTTGCAAATGGATTCCATTTTGATTTTTTGTTCACATAATGAATTTTTATTCACACCAAAAAATAGAAGATTTACTGTTGTGCAATACTGTGATAGTTGTATAAGTGTCATCACCATATTTGTGAATGCATATTGGACCCACCAGCTGGCGTGTATTGGACGTGTGAGGTCGTTTGTTTACTCTTGAATATCGGCAAGAATTTAACATTTCTGCTGCTTTGAGCTCAGTTTCAAGCCATTTCCAGTGCTAAAACCAATCAAAATCATCTCTATTTCTGTAATATGTCTTCCATTCTATCAAATGAGACCAAGAAATCGCAAATAGAACTATAAAAAACATACGAAAAAACACTGCAAAGTCGCTGTTTTAATCGAAAAATCATGATTTCAGTTTTTTTCTCTCATTATACACAGCGTGCTGCAGGATCTGTTTTATGTGATGCACATATACTACATAGATGTATTCTCTCATATCTGGGCCCAAATGTACCACTCACAGTTTATCAGAGTGAGCTGAGCTCATGACGTAGATCTACGGTTTGGACCCTGAACGTAAAGCCGTAGATCTACGGGACGGACCCTCAAAGGGTTAATGCCACTAGGACCAGCTTGAAAGTCACTGGACCCCTGTCGCACAAAATATCTGTCCAGAGAACTCTGTTTCTGGCGTCTCTTTAACCCTTTGACTGTTTTCGATTTATAAATACGTCTTACGAGCCAATGTTTCTGACGTATATATACTCAATAATTCTAGCGGCTTCAAATCAAGCGGGAGAAAGCTGGTAGGCCCACATGTGAGAGAATGGGTCTGTGTGGTCAGTGTGCACCACATAAAAAAAATCCTGCAGCACACATTGCGTAATGAGAAAAAAATACTCTGATCGTTTTGTTGGAATAAAACGCCGACTTTGAGGTGTATTTTCGTATAGTATTTATCATTGTATTCGCGTTTTCATGGTCTTTGGTGATAAAATGGAAAGCATATTTCAGAAATAGAGATGATTTTCATTACTTTGACGATGAAAACGACCTTGAAACCGAGCTCAAATTAGCGGAAATGTTCGATTTTTACCAATGTTCAGGAGTAAACAAATCACACCACACGTCCAATACACATCAGCTGGGGAGTCTAATATTCTTTCGCTAGTGCACTGATATTATTTATACCATTTTTACAATAATACAGTAGTCTGCATAACAGTAAATTTTGTATTTTTTTGTATAAATAAAAAATCAAAATAGAAAGCAATAATAATATAAGAGGGGCCTAGAGATGTGACTAATGAACAGAGGATATGCTATTTTAGTGCCAAGAATGTCTACCTTGTTTATTCTGGACCCTATTTTGAAATTGGCATCTTTTTTAATTTGCGTGAAATTGGCCAAATTACCAATTTCTGACCACTATATTGGGTAGTTCAAATTGGTAAATGGGCAGTTTCTTGTACTCAGCTGATAGATAAAATAGAGTTCTAAAGAAATAGCTATGAGTTTGGTCAACTGGAACAACGAAATTGGCCGAAAACAGGGCTCAAAGTCGGCGAAATCGATGATACACATATGTTGCCGATTCCGCTAACTTCACGGAAGCGTAATTCCGTGAGTTTTCGACCAAATTTCGAACTTTTGGTGTCATTACCATCGGGAAAAGATTCTCTATCATTTCATAAGAAAAAATATTTTTTTTTTTCGAATATTTGGCGACATAGAATGACAGTTTCAGAAAGGGGCCTGAAACAGTCAAAGGGTTAAGATTTCCCTAAAATGGAACACAAGAGTGTCATTGTACATGTTGCCAATATGGCTTGCAACAGCTGTGTCAGGATAATTTTCATCCATAAATGCTTGCACCTTTGTCCACATTGTACAAATCTCCTTAATCTTTGATGATCTAACCTCCAACCCCATGGACTTCCCCAATGCCACAATAGATTCCACAACTGGCATAAGCTCCTCAAGGTTAGCCCCATACCCTTCAAAATCCCTCTCTTGTACACATTGTGGCCACAATTTTCTCCAAGCAGAGTTCAAAGTCCTGCAAGTCACTCCCTCCCAAGCCTTACCTATAAGGTTTATGCAACTGAGGATACTGAAGTGATCTTTCCAGAACTCTCTTAGGGTCAGTTCAGTGTCTGCGGTCACTTCAAAGCACTGCTTTGAAGTGACCGCACTGCTTTGGTGTACAATTTTTTGAAGTTTGAAATGACCTGCTGGTCCATGGGCTGGAGGAGAGGAGTGGTATTAGGAGGCAAAAACTTCATTTTGATGAAGCTCAACTCCCCCACAATTTGCTCTTGCAAGTCGTGAGGATGAGCAGGAGCATTGTCCATTACCAGGAGGCACTTGAATGACAATTTATTTTCCAGGAGGTATTTTTTCACACTGGGGCCAAATACATCATAGAACCAGTCAAGGAAAATGTCCCTAGTGAGCCATGCCTTACTGTTTGCTCTCCACATCACACAATTTAGTCTTGACAACATTGTTTTTCTTGAACACTCTGGGAGTTTCAGAGTGATACACTAGTAAAGGCTTCATTTTGCAGTCCCCACTAGAATTACTATAAAATATGAGAGTTAGCCTGTCTTTCGTAGGCTTGTGTCCTGGGAATGCCTTTTCCTCTTGTGTAATGTAGGTCCTGCTTGTCATTTTCTTCCAGAATGGGCCTATTTCGTCAGAATTGAACACTTGTTGGGGTTTTAATTTTTCAGCCCTGCACATATTTTTCAGCCACTTTTTTGTCAGAACTGGCAGCCTCACCATGCCTTATCACACTGTGTATGCCACTATGATTCTTAATTCTCTCAAACCAACGTTTGCTGGCCTTAAATTCACTAACGTCAGCACTAGTTTCAGCCGTTTTCTTAATTAACCCTTTCAGGGTTTCGGATGTACTAGTACGGCTTACGCACCAGGGTTTTTGACATATGTGCTAGTACGCCTAAATTCTAGCACCCTCAAATCTAGCGAGAGAAAGCTGGTAGGCCTACATATGAAAGAATGGGTCTATGTGGTTAGTGTGTGCAGTATCAAAAAAATCCTGCAGCAAACAGTACGTAATGAGAAAAAAAAAACTTTGACTGTGTTTTTGGATTAAAACAGCAACTTTGCACTGTATTTTGTATGGTATTTATTGTTGTATTTTAGTTTTCCTGGTCTCATTTTATAGAATGGAAGACATATTACAGAAATTGAGATGATTTTGACTGGTTTTACAGTGAAAGGTACCTTGAAATTGAGCTCAAAGTAGCAGAAATGTTCGATTTTTACCAAAGTTCAAAAGTAACCAAATCATGCTAAGCATTCAATACACGTCAACTGGTGAGTCTAATATTCTTTCACAAGTGCGCCGATATTATTTATACCATTTCTACACTAATGCAGTAGTCTGCATAACATAAAATCTTCTATTTTTTGTGAGAATGAAAAATTCAAAGTGGAAAGCAAAAGAATGTAAGAGGGGCATGGGGACGTGACTAATGAACAGGGGAAATGTTATTTTAGTACCAGGAATGTTTTTCTTGTTTATTCTGGACCCTATTTGGAAATTGGCATCTTTTGAAATTTGTGTGAAATTGGCAAAATTGCTAAATTCTGACCACTGTATTGAATAGTTGAAACTGGTAAACGGGTGATTTCTTGTACTCATTTGATGGAAAAAATGGAGTTCTAGCGAAATAGTTATGATTTTTGTCGACTAGTACAGTGGAATTGGCCGAAAATAGGGCTCAAAGTGGGCAAAATCGCCGATGTGTAAACGTTGTCAAAACCGCTAACTTCACGAGAGCATAATTTCGTAAGTTTTCCATCAAATTTCATACTTTTGGTGTCATTATTATTGGGAAAAGATTCTCTATCTTTTCATAAGTTTTTTTTTTTTTTTATTTTTTTTGTTTAATTTTGGTGACCCTGAGAACAAGTCTGGGAGAGGGCCTGGGGACCCTGAAAGAGTTAAATCATCATGCAAATGCCTTGCCTTTTCACATATTATTGACTGAGAAACACTATCTCCTCATAATTGTTTCTTGTTTATGCACACCAGTAACAGTCTCTCCACATCTTCGAGTATTTGCAATCTCTGTTTTGTAAGCATACTTCCACCTTTTTGCAACAACAGCTTCCTTGATTGCCTTTGTGTTGGCCAAGATAGTAGAGATGGTTGAATTGGGTTTGTTGTATAAATTGTCAAAGTGGGAATTCTGAATGTGCGTGGATGTTGTGCAGATGATAAGAAAGAGATGATTGTGGATGTTATGAATGAGAAGAAGCTGGATGTCCTGGCTTTAAGTGAAACAAAGCTGAAGGGGGTGGGAGAGTTTCAGTGGAGAGGAATAAATGGGATTAGGTCAGGGGTTTCAAATAGAGTTAGAGCTAAAGAAGGAGTAGCAATAATGTTGAAGGATAAGCTATGGCAGGAAAAGAGGGACTATAAATGTATTAATTCAAGGATTATGTGGAGTAAAATAAAGATTGGATGTGAAAAGTGGGTTATAATAAGCGTGTATGCACCTGGAGAAGAGAGAAGTGTAGAGGAGAGAGAGAGATTTTGGGAAATGTTGAGTGAATGCATGGGGAGTTTTGAATCAAGTGTGAGAGTAATGGTGGTTGGGGATTTCAATGCTAAAGTGGGTAAAAATGTTATGGAGGGAGTAGTAGGTAAATTTGGGGTGCCAGGGGTAAATGTAAATGGGGAGCCTTTAATTGAGCTATGTGTAGAAAGAGATTTGGTAATAAGTAATACATATTTTATGAAAAAGAGGATAAATAAATATACAAGGTATGATGTAGCACGTAATGAAAGTAGTTTATTAGATTATGTATTGGTGGATAAAAAGTTGATGGGTAGGTTCCAGGATGTACATGTTTATAGAGGGGCAACTGATATATCGGATCATTATTTAGTTGTAGCTACAGTTAGAGTAAGAGATAGATGGGAAAAGAGGAAGGTGGCAACAAAAAGTAAGAGGGAGGTGAAAGTGTATAAACTAAGGGAGGAGGAAGTTCGGGTGAGATATAAGCGACTATTGGCAGAAAGGTGGGCTAGTGCAAAGATGAGTAGTGGGGGGGTTGAAGAGTGTTGGAATAGTTTTAAAAATGCAGTATTAGAATGTGGGGCAGAAGTTTGTGGTTATAGGAGGGTGGGGGCAGGAGGAAAGAGGAGTGATTGGTGGAATCATGAAGTAAAGGGTGTGATAAAAGAGAAAAAGGTAGCTTATGAGAGGTTTTTACAAAGCAGAAGTGTTATAAGAAGAGCAGAGTATATGGAGAGTAAAAGAAAGGTAAAGAGAGTAGTGAGAGAGTGCAAAAGGAGAGCAGATGAAAGAGTGGGAGAGGCACTGTCAAGAAATTTTAATGAAAATAAGAAAAAATTTTGGAGTGAGTTAAAGAAGTTAAGAAAGCCTAGGGAAAGTATGGATTTGTCAGTTAAAAACAGAGTAGGGGAGTTAGTAGATGGGGAGATGGAGGTATTAGGTAGATGGCGAGATTATTTTGAGGAGCTTTTAAATGTTAAGGAAGAAAGAGAGGCAGTAATTTCATGCACTGGTCAGGGAGGTATACCATCTTTTAGGAGTGAAGAAGAGCAGAATGTAAGTGTGGGGGAGGTACGTGAGGCATTACGTAAAATGAAAGTGGGTAAAGCAGCTGGAACTGATGAGATCATGACAGAAATGTTAAAAGCAGGGGGGGATATAGTGTTGGAGTGGTTGGTACTTTTGTTTAATAAATGTATGAAAGAGGGGAAGGTACCTAGGGATTGGCGGAGAGCATGTATAGTCCCTTTATATAAAGGGAAAGGGGACAAAAGAGACTGTAAAAATTATAGAGGAATAAGTTTACTGAGTATACCAGGAAAAGTGTACGGTAGGGTTATAATTGAAAGAATTAGAGGTAAGACAGAATGTAGGATTGCGGATGAGCAAGGAGGTTTCAGAGTGGGTAGGGGATGTGTAGATCAAGTGTTTACATTGAAGCATATATGTGAACAGTATTTAGATAAAGGTAGGGAAGTTTTTATTGCATTTATGGATTTAGAAAAGGCATACGATAGAGTGGATAGAGGAGCAATGTGGCAGATGTTGCAAGTATGTGGAATGGGTGGTAAGTTATTAAATGCTGTAAAGAGTTTTTATGAGGATAGTGAGGCTCAGGTTAGGGTGTGTAGAAGAGAGGGAGAATACTTCCAGGTAAAAGTAGGTCTTAGACAGGGATGTGTAATGTCACCATGGTTGTTTAATATATTTATAGATGGGGTTGTAAAGGAAGTAAATGCTAGGGTGTTCGGGAGAGGGGTGGGATTAAATTTTGGGGAATCAAATTCAAAATGGGAATTGACACAGTTACTTTTTGCTGATGATACTGTGCTTATGGGAGATTCTAAAGAAAAATTACAAAGGTTAGTGGATGAGTTTGGGAATGTGTGTAAAGGTAGAAAGTTGAAAGTGAACATAGAAAAGAGTAAGGTGATGAGGGTGTCAAATGATTTAGATAAAGAAAAATTGGATATCAAATTGGGGAGGAGGAGTATGGAAGAAGTGAATGTTTTCAGATACTTGGGAGTTGACATGTCGGCGGATGGTTTTATGAAGATGAGGTTAATCATAGAATTGATGAGGGAAAAAAGGTGAGTGGTGCGTTGAGGTATATGTGGAGTCAAAAAACGTTATCTATGGAGGCAAAGAAGGGAATGTATGAAAGTATAGTAGTACCAACACTCTTATATGGGTGTGAAGCTTGGGTGGTAAATGCAGCAGCGAGGAGACGGTTGGAGGCAGTGGAGATGTCCTGTTTAAGGGCAATGTGTGGTGTAAATATTATGCAGAAAATTCGGAGTGTGGAAATTAGGAAAAGGTGTGGAGTTATGTAATAAAAGTATTAGTCCGAGGTCAGAAGAGGGGTTGTTGAGGTGGTTTGGTCATTTAGAGAGAATGGATCAAAGTAGAATGACATGGAAAGCATATAAATCTGTAGGGGAAGGAAGGCGGGTTAGGGGTCATCCTCGAAAGGGTTGGAGAGAGGGGGTAAAGGAGGTTTTGTGGGCAAGGGGCTTGGACTTCCAGCAAGTGTGCGTGAGCGTATTAGATAGGAGTGAATGGAGACGAATGGTACTTGGGACCTGACGATCTGTTGGAGTGTGAGCAGGGTAATATTTAGTGAAGGGATTCAGGGAAACCGGTTATTTTCATATAGTCGGACTTGAGTCCTGGAAATGGGAAGTACAATGCCTGCTCTTTAAAGGAGAGGTTTGAGATATTGGCAGTTTGGAGGGATATGTTGTGTATCTTTATATGTGTATGCTTCTAAACTGTTGTATTCTGAGCACTTCTGCAAAAACAGTGATAATGTGCAAGTGTGGTGAAAGTGTTGAATGATTCAATTCAAAGTTTATTCTCTATAAAGATTACAATGTTGAATTTACAGAATTTGGTTGTTGTGTGGTTTACATGTAGTTAAATAATGATTACAGAGTGTACCACTAGAACGCCTGGCGTGGCTAGGCATTTCGGGCAGACTTAGTTTAATTATTTTAAAATATTACAAATTATGAGGTAAGTTGGTATTATGGCTAAGTGACTAAATACTAGTTTGTGAGTTTAGCAATGTGAATGCTTTTGTTTTGGCACAGTACATAGTTTCAGTATTGGAGTATCATAGGATTCATTATTTTAAGATTGAGATTAATATTTCTGTTTATGGTCAAATGGGTGAGTGAGTGTAAGTGTGAACCACCAGGTGGTATTCGTGTAGTTAGTTGATGAGGTTTATCAGGGAGATAAGATGTTTTCTAATGGTAGTTTTGAAGGTGATGAATGTGTCTGCAGTTCTAGAGTTCTCAGGTAGGGTGTTCCAGATTTTGGGGCCTTTGACATACATTGAATTTTTGTAAAGGTTTAGCCGGACATGGGGAATGTCGTAGAGATGTTTGTGTCTGGTGTTATGCCTGTGGGTTCTGTCACAACTATCAAGAAAGCGTTTTAGGTCAAGGTTGATATTGGAGTTTAAGGTCCTGTGGATGTAGATTGCACAGTAGTAAGTGTGGATGTACTGAACAGGGAGTAAGTTTAGATCTATGAAGAGTGGGGGGGGGTGTGTTGCCAGGGATGGGATTTAGTGATTATTCTTACTGCAGCTTTTTGTTGGGTTATTATTGGCTTTAGGTGTGTTGCTGCAGTTGATCCCCAAGCACAAATAGCATAGGTGAGGTATGGATAAATAAGTGAGTGGTATAGTGTGAGAAGGGCATTTTGCGGCACGTAGTATCGTATCTTGGAGAGGATCCCAACTGTTTTGGATACTTTTTTGGTTATGTGTTGGATATGGGTGCTGAAATTCAGGTTGTTGTCAAGGTATAGGCCTAGGAATTTGCCCTCGTTATGTCTGGTAATTAGAGTGTTGTCGATCTTAATGTTAATTTGTGCATCTCCTGCTCTGCTACCAAACATAATATAGTAGGTTTTGTCAGTGTTAAGTGTAAGTTTATTGGCTGTCATCCAAGTTGATATTTTGATCAGCTCCTCGTTAACAGTGGTGTTGAGGGTGGCAAGATTAGGGTGAGAGATGACATAAGTCGTGTCGTCAGCAAAGAGAATGGGTTTAAGGTGTTGGGATACGTTTGGAAGATCATTGATGTATATGAGGAAGAGCAGGGGACCAAGGACACTTCCCTGTGGAACTCCAGTATCAAGTGGCCGTGTTGTTGATGCTGTGTCTTTAATGGTAACATACTGATATCTATTAGTAAGGTAAGATTTAAAATAAGCAAGCGCATGGCCTCTTATACCGTAATGGTCAAGTTTGTGGAGTAGGATGTCGTGGTCTACTGTGTCAAAAGCTTTTCTTAGGTCAATAAAAATTCCTAGTGGATATTCCTTATTTTCCAATGCTGTGTAAACCAGATCTAGCATTTTTATGATTGCATCATTAGTGCTTTTATTTTTCCTAAATCCAAATTGGCAGGGGTTGAGTATGTTTTGTGCTGTTATAAATGAATATAGTCTCCTGTGCACGAGTTTCTCAAAGATTTTGGATAGCAATGGTAAGTTTGATATTGGCCTATAGTTGTTTATGTCTGTAGGGTCACCACCTTTGTGTATTGGTGTAACCCTTGCCATCTTGAGTAGTTTCGGGAAGGTGCTAGTTTCTAGTGACTTGTTAAAAAGTAATGAAATAGCATGCGGAAGGATATGGGCCGCTCGCTTGTACAGTAATGGTGGGACATTAGACAGATTCCCTGAGTTGTTTTTAAGTGACTTTATAATCTCGGTGACTTCCGAGGGCTCAGTTGGTGTAAGATAGAAGGAATTTGGGAAATTCCCATCTAGGTAGTCCCCGGCATGGGCATTAGTATGTGGGATTTTATTGGCGAGATTAGATCCTATGGTTGAGAAGAAGTCGTTTATCTTGTTAGCTGTGTCAGTGGGATGTAGTGGTGTTTCATTAGGTTTAGTTAGGACAATATTCTTGGTTTTATTCAGTTTGTGGGTCCCTAGAATCTGAGAGAGTGTTTTCCAGGTCTTTTTTATATCTCCTCTAGTGTCTGTGAATCTACTGGAGTAGTATAGTTGTTTGGCTTTCTTTATTACTTTGGTGAGAGCTGATGAATAGTGTTCAAGAATATCTTTGTGTATTAAGCCCTGTCTATATTGCTTTTCATATTGGTGTTTCTTGTCAATGGATTTCAGAATGGTGCTGGTTAGCCATGGGCAACCAAGCCGTTTGTTTGTGATGTTTCGTTTTTATAGGACAACGTTTGTTGTATAGTCTAAGTAATTTGTTAAGAAAAATGTCTGTCCAGTCATCAATACCATTGGCCTTGGAGAATTCTGTAGGCCAGTCAACAATCTCGAGGTCAGTTGTGAACTTCCTTATTGAGGCCTCGTCATGGAGTCTAAATGAGACTTTGTTGTATTCAAGTGGTGGTTTATTAATGTTTGTCAGGAGGAAGGTAGGGTAGTGGTCTGTAGTGCTATCTGTGATTATCCCTGATTTAAGGGGGGCTAGTATATTGGTCCATATGTGGTCTATTATGGTTGCACTTGTCTCGGTGACCCTGGTTGGTTTAGTTATTGTTGGTATGAGAAGTGTGTTGTTCATATTGTTGATGAAATCAGTTACAGGCTGATCATCTAGTAAGCCAAGGTTGATGTTGAAGTCTCCAGCTAAGAGAAGGTGGTGCTTATTCATTTGTCTGTTTGTTATTAGTGACTTCAAATTCTCACTGAAATTTGGGATGTTTGTGTGAGGTATCCAGTAAATGGCACCGATTGTTATAGGTGTCTTAAGGTTTTTTACAGTAAAATTAGCAAAAATGTATTCCCCATATTCATCACTAAAGCAAGTGGTGCTAATACAAGATAGTTGGTTAGAGTAATAGATTGCAATACCACCCCCAACTTGGTTTGGTCTGCAGTTGTGAATTGCTGTGTATCCTGGTAGAGGGTAGATATCTATTGTGTCCTGCTTAAGCCAGGTCTCAGTAAGAATAATGCAGGAGAAGGGTGTCTTTAGTGATTCAAGGAGTGCCAGGAGGTCATCATAGTGTTTGCTTAAGGATCTGATGTTGTAGTTAAGTACTGATAGACTTTTAGCATTGCTTAGGATAGTGCTGGCTTGTGATGCTGTGTAATAAAGGCAGTTACTTTCCAATAGGTTTTGATTGTGTGTCAGATTATGGAGGTTTAGATCAGGGTCAACGTGATCAATCATCTTCTAGGTTTAAATTTTGGTTATTTATATCCTGAGTTATGTGTTGAGTTCTAGTACTGATATCTGTAGTGGTGGGAAGCTTGGATAAGTATATAGCTAGAGTATTTTGCTCATATAGAGTATAGTCACTACTACACATAATGAAGTTGATATTGTCTATGTGTTGTGCTGGAATGAACTAAAGTACAACTAGGTATAAACTAGTAATATAAAAATACAAATTTAAAGTAGAACAAGACTCTCACTTGTAATTGCACTAAGGTCTAATATAATGACTTTTGTGGAGTCTATGTTTTGAGCTAGAATGAGCTATAGTACAACTAGACTTAATCTAATAATATTAAAATACAAATTAAAAATAGCACCAGTCTCTCACTAGTAATTGCAATATAGTTTAATATAAAGAATTTGGTATTGACAGTAGTACAACTGGGTTTGATCTAATAATATAAAAAAAGGCACAAGACTCTCAATTGTAATTGCACTAAGGTGTTATATAAGTTGTTTACAAGAATTAGAGTATAACTAGATTTAAATTGACAAGAAAAAATATACAAGTTAAGGTAGCGAAAGAAGATATATGAGGTAGTTGGTACTAGTTAGCAAGAGATAGTTAAGGGCCTTGAACAGTAATATAATTGAAATATACACTAATTGCACACACAATATAGCCACTAAGATATGAAAACAATCTTAGAGTAGGAATTATAATATAAACTTATAATATAAAAATACAATTTGAAATGGTACTTGCAATTGCACTAGTCTGGTATAGGTTGTTGACAAGATCAAGAGTATAACTAGATTTAAATTGACAAAATAAAATTCACAATTAAAGTACCAAAAGAATAATAGTAAAAAAATAACAATGGTAATGTCTTGGTTATAATATGATAGTAAGATGGTAGACAGGTACCCAGGTACACAGGTACAAAGGATAATATAAAGGTTGGGGTTGAATATACAAACTTGAAAATTTGGCAACAAAATGTTATGGGAAGTATAAGATAATGTTTAATGTACAAAAGTAAAATTGACTGGTAGTAAATATGGTGTTTAATAAAATTTTAGTAAGTAATAATGATTACAAAAAAAGTGAAAAAGTAATGTTTATTTCATTCAATATTGCACTGGTAGTTATACTTGAGGTTATATGGCAGTACAAGGTAATTAAGAGTAATCTAAGATAGCAAAAGTGGTATTAAAACAGGTAAAGGTAATTAGACAAGTAATGGTTATTAAATGTCAAAAATGTTGAGAGTAAATTGAAATTATAGTAAAAATGGTAATTATTAATCTAAGCATAACACTTTTTCTACCATGGGATCCTAGTAACCTGGCTTCTTTTATTTCTGACTCTGGTACAATAACACTTGTTTGGTCCTTTATGATCCAGACCAGACAGACAGGCTGACGTGTTCGGGATGAATGCCCTTAACTGAATTTTTGGGCATTAGCTGAGCCAATATTTTGACGCAAATGATGAAAGTATTTTCTTTTTGGGGATTTTCTTTCTTTTTTTTGGGTCACCCTGCCTCGGTGGGAGACGGCCGACTTGTTGAAAAAAAAAAAAGTATAACCTGGCCAACTAGGAGACACGCACTCCACTTTCGTGCTTTACAATTATCTCTTTCTTTAATTCAATAGTATTTCTCACCTTATTTACCACAGGGTTGGCACTAGAAGCTTTCTTTGGGCCCATGGTGGCTGATTTAGCAGTTACAAGCACTGAAAACACGAATACAAAATGCATCGGATGTTCGTGTGGAATCGTCCGGACTGACTTGTAAACAATTTATTTTATTTATTTATTACCAATTTGAGCACACATACAGAGGTACAAAAAAATACAGATAAGAGCAGCATGCCAAAGCCACTTATACTATGCATAGCATTACTGGCTGGCTTAAAATTAACTTAAGATTAACCCTTTCAGGGTCCGTCCCGTAGATCTACGGCTTTACGTTCAGGGTCCAAACCGTAGATCTACGCCATGAGCTCAGCTCACTCTGATAAACTGTGAGTGGTACATTTGGGCCTAGATATGAGAGAATACATCTATGTGGTATGTGTGCACCACATAAAACAGATCCTGCAGCACACTGTGTATAATGAGAGAAAAAAATGAAATCATGATTTTTCGATTAAAACAGCAACTTTGCAGTGTTTTTTCGTATGTTTTTTATAGTTGTATTTGCGATTTCTTGGTCTCATTTGATAGAATGGAAGACATATTACAGAAATAGAGATGATTTTGATTGGTTTTAGCATTGGAAATGGCTTGAAACTGAGCTCAAAATAGCGGAAATGTTAAATTTTTGCCGATATTCAAGAGTAAACAAACGACCTCACACGTCTAATACACGTCAGCTGGTGGGTCTAATATACATTCACAAATATGGTGATCATATTTATACAATTATTACAGTATTGAATAACAGTAAATCTTCTATTTTTTGGTGTGAATAAAAATTCATTATGTGAATAAAAAATCAAAATGGAATTTATTTGTAAAGCCTCAAAACATAACTAATGAACAGAGGAAATGTTAGTTTAGTGCCAGGAATGCCTACATTGTTCATTCTGAACCCTATTTTGAAATTGGAATATTTTGAACTTTGTGTTAAATTGGCCAAATTAACAATTTCCGATCACTTTATTTTGTAGTTGAAACAGTTGACTTGGCGATTTCTTGTGCTCAATCGATAGAATAGAAGTAACACTAGTGAAATAGCTAAGAATTTGGTTGATTGGAATAATGTAATTGGCCTAAAATGGGAGTCAAAGTCGGCAAAATCGCCGATTCGTAAATATCGCTGACACATCAAAATTCGCGAGAGCATAATTTCGTCAATTTTCCACCAAATTTCGTACTTTTTGTTTTATTACCTTCACAAAAAGATTCTCTACGATTTCATAAGAAAAAATAACATATTTTTTTTTTTTAAATTCTTGGACACTGGTGCGTGACTCCAGATTTGGGCCTTGGACCCTGAAAGGGTTAACTAAGCAATGATGAAATCAGTGATAAAACATTAATGTAAACAGATTACTATAAAGCACAAGTGAGTATTACAAAGACAGGTCATATGGTTGCATTCAGTCATATGAAGGATTCTGTTAGGTAGTGTATTTAAAAAATAATAAAGTTAGATTCGGTTTTAGGTTTAACATTTATGTGATATAATTGTGAGAAACATTTAAGATATACAATTTATAAGGTTCAGTTATTCAGTATTTATTTGGTTTTGGGTGAGTAAGTGATCTTTGAGAAGAGACTTGAATTTATAAACAGGTAGTGTTTCTTTTATATTTACAGGTAATGAATTCCAGATTTTAGGGCCTTTTATGTGCATTGAGTTTTTGCATAGTGTGAGATGGACACGAGGAACATCAAAGAGTGATCTGTGCCTTGTGTTATGGTCATGTGTTCTGTTGAGGTTGGCAAGGAGATGTTTGAGGGGAGGGTTAATATCAGAGTTAAGTGTTCTATGTATGTAATAGGTGCAGTAATAAGTATGGATGTTTTGTATGGTGAGTAGGTTTAGTGTATTGAATATTGGTGGAGTGTGCTGCCTGTAGTGAGAATTTGTTATCATTCTAACTGCAGCCTTTTGTTGGGTAATTAGTGGTCTGAGATGGTTAATTGTTGTTGAGCCCCATGCACAAATTCCATAGGTGAGATAGGGGTAAATAAGAGAGTGATATAGGGCCAGGAGGGCTGACTGTGGAACATAGTACCGTATCTTCGATAGTATGCCTACAGTCTTGGAAATTTTCTTAGAAATTTGTTGTATATGTGTATGAAATTTGAGTCTATTATCAAGGTGGATTCCTAAGAATTTTCCCTCTGTTAGCTTTGTGATAGGTGATCCGTTTATCATTATGTTAAGAGGGACATCTGTAGCTCTGTTACCAAACTGAATGAAGTAGGTCTTGTCAATGTTTAGTGTAAGTTTGTTAGTCCTCATCCAGGTAGATATTTTCTGTAATTCGGTATTTACAGTATTGGCTAGTGTGACTGGGCTCGGGTGAGAGAAGACGTATGTAGTGTCATCTGCAAATAGTGTGGGTTTGAGTAATTGCGAAGCATTTGGAAGGTCATTTATGTATAGGAGAAAGAGAAGAGGGCCAAGGACACTTCCCTGTGGGACACCAACTGTAATTGGTTGCGCAGAAGAGTTTGCCCCATTTGCGTACACATATTGGCTTCTGTTGCCGAGGTATGACTTGAGGTAGTTGAGGGAGTGCCCTCTTATACCATAGTGTGACAATTTTACGTGGAGCAAGTCATGGTCAACTGTATCAAAAGCTTTACGTAAGTCAATGAAGATCCCCAGTGGGACTTCTTTTTTCTCTATTGCAGTGTATATATGTTCTAGCATGTGTATAATAGCATCATTAGTATTTTTATTAGGCCTGAATCCAAATTGGCAGGGGTTGAGTATGTTTTGGGAGATAAGGTAGGAGTAGATTCGTTTATGAATTAATTTTTCGAAGATTTTTGAGAGAGGGTGTAAGTTGGATATTGGCCTATAGTTATTCAACTCTGTTTGGTCTCCTCCTTTGTGGATCGGGGTGGCACACTAACTGAAGGCAGGGCAGGTGAGGCATTCAAACCAGACAGACAGGCTGACGTGTTCGGGATGAATGCCCTTAACTGAATTTTTGGGCATTAGCTGAGCCAATATTTTGACGCAAAAAGCGTCGCTATCTGATTTTGACATTAGTTGATGCCTCCGTTACCCGAGGGTCCAGTGTATTATTTATTATGTTATATTAGATCAATTGTGATAGGCAAATAAGCCATAGTGTTGATATTAGCATAATAAAGCATATTCCCCTTCATCATGAGACTGAGCTCATGGCAACCGACAGTGGCTTCGAAGCCACCTTATCTTTAACCCCTTCAGGGTCGAAGGCCAAAATCTGAAGTGGTGCTCCAGTGTCCAAGAAATTTTGAAAAAAAAAATTTTTTTTTTCTTACAGAATTAAAGAGTATATTTTTGTGAAGGTAATAAGACAAAAAACAAAAATTTCTGATCAGTACTTACCGAAATACAGCTGCGGGAAGTTGACCCAAAATGACCCGGTGGCGGCAACATCAGTGACTTCCGCAAAATCCCATTTTTTTATTTTACGTTTTTTATACTTTTTTCTTTTCTTTTCTATTTTTTCTTTTTCTAATAACATTTGTGGCCTGTGAGCCCAATATAATGTATATTGTATTAGTGTACACTCATTGTATTCCACACAATAACTGCACTAATTTGTTTATCATTATATTGCTTACAAAACTTGTTTACAAGTTTATTGTAAACAAAATGATGAAAATATTAGTGTGGTTATTGTGTTGAATACAATGGTACCATATGGCACAATGGCACATGATACAATGGTACCATATGATACAATGGTACCATATGATACAATGGTACCATATGGTACAATGGCACCATTTGGTACAATGGTACCATATACAATGGTACCATATGGTGCAATGGTACCTTATGGTACCATATGGTTTAATGGTACCATATGATGCAATGGTACCATATCGTACATTGTACCATGCAGTACAATGATACCATATCGTTCATTGTACCATATGGTACTGTTGTATTCAACACAATAAACACACTAATATTTTCATTATTATTTTGTTTACAATAGTTGTTTACAACAAAAATATGCAAAAATGTTGTATATTAGTAATGTTCTGTTATATATTTACAAGTGTACAGGAACTTGACGTGTTCCTTGAGGTGGATGACAAAGCACTTTGTCTGGGAAACTGCGGAGTCAGTAGCTAGCTTGCATTGCCACTCACTCAGTCTTGGCTGGTGTCTCATGCCACCAACACCTATTGACCATATGGTACACGGTATCATATGTTACAGGGTACCATATGGTACATTGTACTATATGGTATAGAGTACCATGCAGTACAGGATAACATGGTGCAGGGTACCATATGGTACAGGGTATCATACAGTACAGGACACCATATGGTACAGATACAGGGATAAGTATTGAAATAAGTCACCCTGACTTTTTTGGGTTATCCTAAGATTTTATACGTATGCTGCTATGTATGATAATCTACATAATTGTATTTCTGTACACCTGAATAAACTTACTCAAGTGCATGTGGCATCATAAGTAAGTTTATTTAGTTGTACACAAATAAAGTTACATAGAATATCATACTTAGCAGCATATGTTTGGAGAACCTAGGATAATCCAAAAAAGTCAGACAGACTTATTTCCATTAGGGTCCCTGTACCCTGTACCATATGATACCATTGTATGACATGGCACCATTGTACCATATGGTACCATTGTACCATATGGTACAATGGTACCATATGGTTCAAAACTAGAGAATTTGTCTTCACTTCCATCAGTCTTAGAACTGTAAGTTGTGAAGAGGAGAGTCGGAATTCGCCCCGAGAGTGAGTGGGGAGTGAGAACTTCCTTGCCGCCAGGCACTGTGAACAAAGCTACTTTGCCGGCGTTCCCACAATGCCATGCGGGCGTCCAGATTTTTTCTATGGTGTGCACACTGACCACCCAGACCCATTCTCTCAGATGTAGGCCTACCAGCCTTCTCGTGCTAAATTTGACACAGCTAGAATTTTGGCGTAGATCTACGGTTTGGACCCTGAACATAAAGCCGTAGATCTACGGGACGGACCCTGAAAGGGTTAATGGACAATGTACAGTGTATGTGCTTTACACAACAAGAAGCATTTCATTTATTCGTTGGAATCATGGCTAGGGCTAAAATTAAGCAGGTTATAAAAAATGGAGAAAAAGAAATTGGAATGACTAATGCAGCAAGTAGTGCCACCAAACAATACCAGCTGGTTGGTGTGGCGACCTTGGAAATTTGAAATTATGCTAGCCAAAATTAGTGCCGAATGACTGATGGAACCGGATGTCTGATTGCCGGATTTGTGATGGCGGACCTATCTGTCTATCATATATATATATATATATCCTCTCCTCATTTAGTGATGTACTCGTTTACTGATGACTCAGACTTACGATCGGCTCTCTGACCAATATGCATAACTAACTAAATGATGTATATTAGAGCTGATTTCTTCTATTCTGTTCATTACAATATACAGTACACTACTGTATGAACATTTAACCCTTAAACTGTCCAACCGTAGATCTACGTTTTCACTCGTAGCGCTCCGACCTTGATTTTTTCCATAAGAAAGCACAAAAAAACCAGATCTACGTATGGAGCGCTACGCGAGTGCACATAGATCTACATTTGGATAGTCTAAGGGTTAAAAATGTACCATTGTTAAGTGAGGAGAGGCTGTGTGTGTGTGTGTGTTTATATATATTATATTTATTTATTTTTTAACACGGCCAATTTTCCATCCTGGCAGGGTGACCCAAAAAGAAAGAAAAATACAAGCACAAAAGAAAGAAGAAAGTTTTGTCGTCATTCAACACTTTTTGCCATCACTCATACTTAATCACTGTCTTTGCAGAGGCATTCAGATACGACAGTTTAGATGTCCCTCAAAACAGCCAATATCCCAAACCCCTACTTTAAAGTGCAGGCATTGTACTTCCACCTCCAGGGCTCAAGTCCGGCTAACCTGTTTCTCTGAATTCCTTCATAAAATATTACCCTGCTCACACTCCACAGCTTGGCAGGTTCGAAAAACCATTTGTCTCCATTCACTCCTATTTAACATGCTCACACATGCTTGCTTTAAGTCCAGGCTCCTCGCCCACAAAACCTCCCTTACCCACTCCCTCCAACCTTTCCTAGGACGACCCCTACCCCACCTTCCTTCCACTACAGATTTATTTGCTCTCCAAGTCACTCTGCTCCATCCTCTCTAAATGACCAAACCACCTCAACAGCCCCTCTTCAACCCTCTGACTAATATTTTTAGTAACTCCACATCTCCTAATTTCCACACTACTGATTCTCTGCATAATATTTGCACTGAGGAGTCTGTGGAGACTAAGAACTTTATCCATGAAAGCAAAGAGGGGAATGTATGAGAGTATAGTTATACCAATGCTCTTGTATGGCTGTGAGGCATGGGTGGTGAATGTTGCAACAAAGAGAAGGCTGGAGGCAGTGGAAATGTCATGTTTGAAGGCAATGCATGATGTAAATATAATACAGAGAATCCATAGTTTGGAGATTAGGAGGAGGTGAGGGATTACCAAAACTATTATCCAAAGGACTGAGAAGGAGTTATTGAGATGGTTTGGACATGTAGAGAGGATGAAATGAAATAGAATGACTTTGAGAGTGTATAAATCTGTAGTGGAGGGAAGGTGGGGTAGGGGTCTGCCTAGGAAAGGTTGGAGGGAGGGGGTTAAAGGAGGTTTTGTGTGCAAAGGGCTTGGACTTCCAGCAAGCGTGAGTGAGCGTGTTAAATAGGAGGGAATGGAGACAAATGGTTTTTTGGATTTGATGTGTTGTTGGATTTTAAGCAGGGTAACATTTATGAAGGGATTCAGGGAAACTGGCAGACCGGACTTGGTTCCTGGCGATGGGAAGTACAGTGCCGGCACTCTTAAGGAGGGGTATTAATGTTGCAGTTTTATAACTGTAGTGTAAGCATGCCTCTGGCAAGACAGTGGTGGGGTGAATGATGATAAGAGTTTTTCTTTTTTTGGCCACCCTGCCTTGGTGGGAAATGGCCAATGTGTTAATAATAAAATAATAAAAAACATTGCCCTTAGACATGACATCTCCACTGCCTCCAGCTGCCTTCTTGCTGCAGCATTTACAACCCATGCTTCACACCCATATAAGTGTTGGTACCACTGTACATTACTCTCATACATTTCCTTCTTTGCCTCAATGGATAACATTTTCTGTTTCCACAGGTACCTGTGGATATATCTTTTTCATATCTGAATTATAAATTTATAGTGGTTACCAAATTTTCCCTCTTATTTTTAGTTAGGGCAGTTCCATATTTTTATTAACTTTTCAAATTCATTTTGATAAAGACAAGAGCAGTCCTTAGAAAATTTATATAAACACCATTTTGACCTCCCAGTGGGCTTTTCTAAGTTGCTACTCTTGTGTCTATCAACTGTAACTTGTCTGTATTCCCATATCATCTGGTAAAATTTTTAGTTCATATTTTGTTTTGTGTTCCTACTTTGTTTCTTTAGTTATTGATTTGATATACAGTAGACCGTCGTTTAACACGGTAGTTACGTTCCTGAAAATGCTGTGTTAGATAAAACTGTTAGACAAACTGAAGAACTTATTTTTTTTTTATTATCACACCGGCCGATTCCCACCAAGGCAGGGTGGCCCGAAAAAGAAAAACTTTCACCATCATTCACTCCATCACTGTCTTGCCAGAAGGGTGCTTTACACTACAGTTTTTAAACTGCAACATTAACACCCCTCCTTCAGAGTGCAGGCACTGTACTTCCCATCTCCAGGACTCAAGTCCGGCCTGCCGGTTTCCCTGAATCCCTTCATAAATGTTACTTTGCTCACACTCCAACAGCACGTCAAGTATTAAAAACCATTTGTCTCCATTCACTCCTATCAAACACGCTCACGCATGCCTGCTGGAAGTCCAAGCCCCTCGCACACAAAACCTCCTTTACCCCCTCCCTCCAACCCTTCCTAGGACGACCCCTACCCCGCCTTCCTTCCACTACAGACTGATACACTCTTGAAGTCATTCTGTTTCGCTCCATTCTCTCTACATGTCCGAACCACCTCAACAACCCTTCCTCAGCCCTCTGGACAACAGTTTTGGTAATCCCGCACCTCCTCCTAACTTCCAAACTACGAATTCTCTGCATTATATTCACACCACACATTGCCCTCAGACATGACATCTCCACTGCCTCCAGCCTTCTCCTCGCTGCAACATTCATCACCCACGCTTCACACCCATATAAGAGCGTTGGTAAAACTATACTCTCATACATTCCCCTCTTTGCCTCCAAGGACAAAGTTCTTTGTCTCCACAGACTCCTAAGTGCACCACTCACTCTTTTTCCCTCATCAATTCTATGATTCACCTCATCTTTCATAGACCCATCCGCTGACACGTCCACTCCCAAATATCTGAATACGTTCACCTCCTCCATACTCTCTCCCTCCAATCTGATATTCAATCTTTCATCACCTAATCTTTTTGTTATCCTCATAACCTTACTCTTTCCTGTATTCACCTTTAATTTTCTTCTTTTGCACACCCTACCAAATTCATCCACCAATCTCTGCAACTTCTCTTCAGAATCTCCCAAGAGCACAGTGTCATCAGCAAAGAGCAGCTGTGACAACTCCCACTTTGTGTGTGATTCTTTATCTTTTAACTCCACGCCTCTTGCCAAGACCCTCGCATTTACTTCTCTTACAACCCCATCTATAAATATATTAAACAACCACGGTGACATCACACATCCTTGTCTAAGGCCTACTTTTACTGGGAAATAATTTCCCTCTTTCCTACATACTCTAACTTGAGCCTCACTATCCTCGTAAAAACTCTTCACTGCTTTCAGTAACCTACCTCCTACACCATACACTTGCAACATCTGCCACATTGCCCCCCTATCCACCCTGTCATACGCCTTTTCCAAATCCATAAATGCCACAAAGACCTCTTTAGCCTTATCTAAATACTGTTCACTTATATGTTTCACTGTAAACACCTGGTCCACACACCCCCTACCTTTCCTAAAGCCTCCTTGTTCATCTGCTATCCTATTCTCCGTCTTACTCTTAATTCTTTCAATTATAACTCTACCATACACTTTACCAGGTACACTCAACAGACTTATCCCCCTATAATTTTTGCACTCTCTTTTATCCCCTTTGCCTTTATACAAAGGAACTATGCATGCTCTCTGCCAATCCCTAGGTACCTTACCCTCTTCCATACATTTATTAAATAATTGCACCAACCACTCCAAAACTATATCCCCACCTGCTTTTAACATTTCTATCTTTATCCCATCAATCCCGGCTGCCTTACCCCCTTTCATTTTACCTACTGCCTCACGAACTTCCCCCACACTCACAACTGGCTTTTCCTCACTCCTACAAGATGTTATTCCTCCTTGCCCTATACACGAAATCACAGCTTCCCTATCTTCATCAACATTTAACAATTCCTCAAAATATTCCTTCCATCTTCCCAATACCTCTAACTCTCCATTTAATAACTCTCCTCTCCTATTTTTAACTGACAAATCCATTTGTTCTCTAGGCTTTCTTAACTTGTTAATCTCACTCCAAAACTTTTTCTTATTTTCAACAAAATTTGTTGATAACATCTCACCCACTCTCTCATTTGCTCTCTTTTTACATTGCTTCACCACTCTCTTAACTTCTCTCTTTTTCTCCATATACTCTTCCCTCCTTGCATCACTTCTACTTTGTAAAAACTTCTCATATGCTAACTTTTTCTCCCTTACTACTCTCTTTACATCATCATTCCACCAATCGCTCCTCTTCCCTCCTGCACCCACTTTCCTGTAACCACAAACTTCTGCTGAACACTCTAACACTACATTTTTAAACCTACCCCATACCTCTTCGACCCCATTGCCTATGCTCTCATTAGCCCATCTATCCTCCAATAGCTGTTTATATCTTACCCTAACTGCCTCCTCTTTTAGTTTATAAACCTTCACCTCTCTCTTCCCTGATGCTTCTATTCTCCTTGTATCCCATCTACCTTTTACTCTCAGTGTAGCTACAACTAGAAAGTGATCTGATATATCTGTGGCCCCTCTATAAACATGTACATCCTGAAGTCTACTCAACAGTCTTTTATCTACCAATACATAATCCAACAAACTACTGTCATTTCGCCCTACATCATATCGTGTATACTTATTTATCCTCTTTTTCTTAAAATATGTATTACCTATAACTAAACCCCTTTCTATACAAAGTTCAATCAAAGGGCTCCCATTATCATTTACACCTGGCACCCCAAACTTACCTACCACACCCTCTCTAAAAGTTTCTCCTACTTTAGCATTCAAGTCCCCTACCACAATTACTCTCTCACTTGGTTCAAAGGCTCCTATACATTCACTTAACATCTCCCAAAATCTCTCTCTCTCCTCTGCATTCCTCTCTTCTCCAGGTGCATACACGCTTATTATGACCCACTTCTCGCATCCAACCTTTACTTTAATCCACATAATTCTTGAATTTACACATTCATATTCTCTTTTCTCCTTCCATAACTGATCATTTAACATTACTGCTACCCCTTCCTTTGCTCTAACTCTCTCAGATACTCCAGATTTAATCCCATTTATTTCCCCCCACTGAAACTCTCCTACCCCCTTCAGCTTTGTTTCGCTTAGGGCCAGGACATCCAACTTCTTTTCATTCATAACATCAGCAATCATCTGTTTCTTGTCATCCGCACTACATCCACGCACATTTAAGCAACCCAGTTTTATAAAGTTTTTCTTCTTCTCTTTTTTAGTAATTGTATACAGGAGAAGGGGTTACTAGCCCATTGCTCCCGGCATTTCAGTCGCCTCATACGACACGCATGGCTTACGGAGGAAAGATTCTTTTCCACTTCCCCATGGACAATAGAAGAAATAAAAAAGAACAAGAGCTATTTAGAAAAAGGAGAAAAACCTAGATGTATGTATGTATGTATGGGAAAAATAAGGTTACGTTCCTTGGAGCCCCCAAAAAGGTAAACAACTTTTTTTTAGACCAACAGATCTTATAAAAATAAAAGTGAATATGTAATTTTAGTTCATTGTTGTGATGTATTATGTTGTTTTTACTGCTTAACCCCTAAACGGTCCAAACGTTTATATACGTTCTCTCACCCAGTGCCCCGAATATGTTGAAAAAAAAAAAAATCTCATTGAAATAAAGAGAAAATGTTTCTAAGTGTTATAGGGTTAAAATAAAAAAAAAAATAGGGTTAGTACTTACTGAGATTTGAAGCTGCAAAATTGGCACTTAATGCTCACTTGACAGCAACATCGAATCCTGCCGCTTGGAGAAGTGTTGCTGATATACCATTTTTTCTCATTTTTATATTATTTTATATAATCTTTATGTTCTGATAATTACAATTTATTGTAGCTCTTGTCATTTCATAACCAATCTTTGTTCTGACACTAATATTATGTACTGAAATTGTATTCAAATTGTCACAAACACATTGACAGGTGGACATTTACACCTGCCTTGGTCATTTACTATTGTCTAGGAATATATACAAAGTATTTATAGGTCCCAGCAATATTTTGGATACATGGGAGTATAGAAGAAGGGAGGAGGAGAGGAGGAAGGAGGAAGAAGAAGGAAGTTTCCTTGAAGCAATGTGTAAGACAAGTGTCAGTGACAAGCATCTGGGAGGGCAGAGATAAGATGAGTTAAGGGATGACATTTGATGGGTGCCAGCTAGGGTGCAGAGATAAGATGAGATAGTGCAGAGATAAGATGAAATAAGGGATGACATTTGACGGGCACCAGCGAGGGTGCAGAGATAAGGGGTGACATTTGATGAGCTCGTATCTCTGTATCTCGTCTTGTCTCTCTGCCTGCTTGTCTCTTTCCATCTCTCTGCTTGTCTCTCTCTCTGCCTTTGAGAGAGCCACTATGAACTAACAGGTATTCTTATGCATTATATCTACAAGCACAGTATAGCACTTCGGATTTTTTAGGTTATCCTAGGTAATTTACACTATGTATAATTGTATTTGTGTGTACCTGTGAGACAGATAGAGACAGATAGACAGACCCTAAATGTGGGGTTAACATTACTTTCCTCTTAAAAGGGAAGTGTTAATATGACATTGCATTAGTGAATCCTTGGTATTTGCCGCACTGTTTGCTCTAGCTGGCGCTCAATTTAACTGGCACCCCCACGTGGTACTAAGTGGTCCCAGATTTTTTTAATATGGTGCACACCGAGTGTGCTCCTCTCTTCTATGTGCGGGTTATTTGTGTATAGTGTTAAGACCCATTCTATGCTGACCAGGCATCTCAGACTAATCGTGCCAAATTTGGAGGCAGGAAAAATAAAACGTATATATACGTTTGGGGAGCTAGCAGTAAGAACGTATATAAACGTTTGGACTGTTTAGGGGTTAAGATTTTAAATGCAACAGAAATAATAATATTTCTTACCTGAAATTGTGGGTGCTGGTGTTTGTGGATGATTGTGAAGAGAGTGGAGAGTTATGCTGTGGCCCTACTGGGCTGAGGTGGGTAGTAGAGGTGCTGGTACTGAAGTCGATGATTGTACTGGAGTGTGCATAAATTCTCTAAGGGATTTCTGTTCTGTTTTACCCTACAGAACATTATTCAGTTGACGGTATGGCATCAGCTGCTCTAGACACCGTTTCAGTGTCCTCTTCAGTAAAAAGTCTAAATCAGTAAGTCAATCAAGTCATTCAGTCAGTCAAGTAAGTCATTCATTCATTTAAGTCTTACTGACTTGACTGACTGAATGACTTGGCTGACTGAATGACTTGACTGACTTACTGTCAGTCAAGTCATTCAGTAAGTCAATCAAGTAATTTAGTCAAGTCATTCAGTCAAATCAGTCAGTAAGTCAGTCAGCCATCACACAAACTTATACACCTACCATCCGACTTACGACCGAGTTCGGTTCCGAGAAACCGGTCGTAAGTCGAAATGGATGCAAGTCGAACTTTACTACTGAATATCAACATCACATTTTTGTAATGACTTTATTTTATTGTTTTATTTTGGTATTTCATGTTTTACTTTACTTTTTATGCTGTTAGTACTGTATTTTATACTGTAAGGTTTAGGATAAACACTGTGTACAACACAAATAGTTGTTTATTTCCCAGAAATTTGGCATAAAAAACACGGTCGTAAGTCGAGTGGTCGTAAGTCGAGCAGGTCGTAAGTTGGATGGTAGGTGTATTTACCTCATTCTTTTTGTGTACAAAATGACGCTTCATTCCAGCTACAGGCTATCTCTTGTCTAATTTCTCTATTTTCTTCGTTAATTCTAAGACTTAAACACTTAAACCTTTTCTTGCAACTTTCAGCAACACATGTATGCCTACTGAGTGCCATGATTGCTTGGCAAATTTAAGATATGGCAATTAATGCGTATCTAAACAAACAGTGAGCTACTGGCACAGGTTCGTCCTACACACATATGAACCGAACTGAATGCTGGGAGGGTGGTGGGGGTGGCTGATGCTGGCGGGGGATGGCAGTAGGTCTCCCCCGTTGACTCAATGATGTAACCCACAGCCCATCCTGCCCTGTAGGCGACCATGCGCACAAAATTTTTTCCCATTCTGCAGCCGTGTTAAATTAATTTTATGAAGTGTTAAACAAAAATATGCAATTTTTCAATTGTGCTATAACCAAAACGTGCAAGACAAAACCGTGTTAAACGACAGTCTGCTGTATTTCAAAGAAATTAAACATTTTTGTTACATATACAGTACGTATTTACACAGGCACAATTCACAGGATTCTGACTACTGCAATTATATGGTTCTCAGCTTGTGTATGGTTGCTTTTTAGTAATTTTGGAAAGGCTTATTAGGTTAAACAGTTTGGCTATACAATACAGCTAAGCTCCAAAAGGTCAGAGCCGTCTAGGCTGGAAACATTTTCAACTTATGATCAGTCCTGCTTAACTCACTTAAAATCTAGGGAAAAATTCCAAGGAATAATTTAAAAAGAAAACATTACAAAAAGAATAAAAGAATGAAGAATAAAGATTTTATTTCTTTGTAAAGGTTACGATGTGTAATTACAATTTTGGATTGTTATGTACAAAGAAAGCCACTATCATGCCGGGGCATTTCGGGCAGACTAATCCTAGTACATAACTACTTAAATTTAGACAAGATAAGAGTCGTTAACTTTTTAATAAATCTTTATTTAATCTTAATTCTAATGCGAGGTAGTCAAGGTGGAGGTTTATAAGAACGCAGTGGACCCCCAGATTATATAATTAATCCGTTCCAGAGAGAGTGACTTATCCCAAATCTGACTTATTACGAATTAATTTTCTCCATAAGAAATAATGGAAATCCAATTAATCTGTTTCAGACACCCAAAAGCATTAAAAAAAAAGTTTTCTATATGAAATATACATTTACCTACACAGAACAATGATACATGAAGAATAAAACAATAATAACATCACACTTACCTTTATTGAAGACATGGTGATGTATGGAAGACGGGAGGAAGGGAGAGGATGGAGGAGTTTACAATTGTTTGGAAGGGGAATCCACTTCCATAAAGACTTCAGGTACCAAGTCCTTATCCTGGATTACTTCCCTTTTTGCTTTTTAATGCCACTAGGACCAGCTTGAGAATCACTGGACCCCTGTCGCTCAAAAAAGTGTTCCAGAGAGATCTGTTTCTGGCGTATTTTAGGAATTGTGATGGGAGACAGGACAAGATACTCCTTCAATATGACACTAATATAAGCTCTACAGCTTATTTATCTAGCACAATTCATCTAATATGACATAATAAACAATGTTAATAACATAGCAACATGATATATACTTTAAAATTAATAAAATATGGTATTAAGAATGTCACAAATGGTGGTGTGTTGTTGGGTGTATAAGGGTCACTGAAAGATAAACATAGTGGTGGTGAAGGCGGCGGCAGAGGTGGTGGTGTTAGTCAGTAGCACTATATACCTCCAACAACAATAGAGGAGTCAGTTTCGTGCTGTCCTTTTTCTATCAGTTAATCGTTTAACTTACGTGCTACACTGTTAATGCTACACTTTATTGCTGGCTGGCTTTATCGCCTTTATCAACTCCTGCTGCTTTAGTATCGTACATATTGCAGAATCACTGAAAAAGGCATATTCTCCCCTCTCTCTCTCGGCCCTTTACCAAAGGGCTGGCTGGCACTAGAAGCTTTCTTTGGGCCCATGGTGGCTTATTTAGCAGTTACAAGCACTGAAAAGAATTAAATAATACAAAATGTATTGTATGAACATGTGGGATTGTCCTCACTGGCTGGGAAACAATGGCACACTGGCTGTACATGGAGTATCGGGGCCTCTCAGGCCATGCAGACACTTTCCAGATGAATGACTTATACCGAGTTCAGTGACGTTCACTGAGCCAGTATTTTTATGAAAAAATGTTACTTATTCTGAATATTCTTATTTGGATGACGACTTAACCCTTAAACTGTCCAAACATAGATCTACATTCACATGCATAGCTCTCCAACCTTGATTTTCCCCATCTGAAAGTGTGTAAAAAAACGTAGATCTACGTTCGGAGCCCCCCTGCACGTGGACGTAGATCTACGTTTGGACAGTTTAAGGGTTAATCCGGGGGTCCACTGTAATACTCTTGACGTTGCACATAATAAAAACAATATTACAATTAATGGTTCAAACAGTAATACGTATTTCATGGATTGGCAGATGTTTAATAGACTAAAGGTAATATGATATAATATTTGAGAGAGTTGCTTCAAACTGATTAGAAGTTGTTCTGGTTAGTATTAAGAGATGAGATGATTTTTAACCCTTTGACTGTTTCAGGCCCCTCTCTGAAACTGTCATTCTATGTCGCCAAATATTAAAAAAAAAAAAAATTATTTTTTCTTATGAAAATGTTAAGATTATTTTTCTGAGTGTTTTAGTCCAAAAAAAAAAATTTTTGCCATCGGTACTTACCGAGATATAGAGCCGTGAAGTTTGCAGAAAATGAGCCGCGTATGGCAACAGCGGCGACTGCCGCTCACCCGGTAAACTTTAGTTTACTTGTAATTGAAGGTTTTTTGTTTTTTTCACTATTTTATTTTTTCACATAACTTATGTGGCCTATGAGACCAAAGTAAGGTGCAATGTATATATATACACTCGTTGTATACAACACAATAAGCACACAAACATAATTATCAATATATTGTTTACAAAACTTGTTTACAAAAACAAACAAACAATCCTCCTCCTCCTCCTCCTCCTCCTCCTCCTTCTCATCCTCCTTCTCCTCCTCCTCCTTCTCCTCCTCCTCCTCCTCCTCCTCCTCCTCCTCCTCCTCCTCCTCCTCCTCCTCCTCCTTCTCCTCCTCCTCCTCCTCCTCCTCCTCCTTCTCCTCCTCCTTCTCCTCCTACTCCTCCTCCTACTCCTCCTCCTTCTACTCCTCCTCCTTCTCCTCCTCCTTCTCCTTCTCCTCCTCCTTCTCCTCCTCCTCCTCCTCCTTCTTCTTCTACTCCTCCTCCTTCTACTCCTCCTCCTTCTACTCCTCCTCCTCCTCCTCCTCCTCCTCCTCCTCCTCCTTCTCCTCCTTCTCCTCCTCCTCCTCCTTCTCCTCCTCCTTCTCCTCCTTCTCCTCCTCCTCCTCCTCCTTCTTCTCCTCCTCCTCCTCCTCCTCCTTGTCTTGTGTGCAAGTGTGTGGCTTATAATTGTTTTGAGTCAGAAGTCGGCAGCTGTCAAAGTGACATATTGTCTCATTAGTCACTACCCCTACCGCCTGTCAAAACAATGGGGTCGGATGCTGCTTCCCCTCCTCCATTCTATCTAATTATCTTTCTCCCTCATTCTATATCTTTCAATCTGTCTCTCTTTCTATCTGTCTGCCTATCTCTGTCTCACAGGTACACATAAATACAAGTATACATAGTGTAAATTACCTAGGATAACCCAAGAAATCCAGACAAAGTGCTATACTCTGCTTGAAGATGTGAGTAAACGTGATGACACAGTCTTGTGGCTCTCTCTGAGACAGAGAGCTAGATGGACAGACAGGGAGCTTGACAGACAGACAAATAGACAGACAGACAAATGTTTGTGTACCAGCAAAAACAAAGGGAGGGCGATGGTCATGTAATATTACCCTCCTTTACGCTCATCAAAGTCAGCTCTTATCAGATGTTATCTCCCCTTATCTTGTCACTGTCATGGGGTGGACTTTTTTTTTTCTTGCTTCAAGGGAACAATATTATTACATCTTCTTCTTCCTCCTCCTCCTCCTCCTCCTCCTCTTCTTCTCCTCCTCCTCCTCCTCTTCTCCTCCTCCTCCTCCTCCTCCTCCTCCTCCTCTTCCTCCTCTTCCTCCCCTCCTCCTCCTCCTCCTCCTCCTCTTCCTCCTCTTCCTCCCCTCCTCCTCCTCCATTGCTTTTGGTCTCAAACTCCTCCAAATCATGAAATTGATCTTCACTGACACTTCCATCTGTGTTAGAGCATCACTTGGGAAGAGAAGAGTCCCAGATTTGCTGGGGAATCACATATTTCTTACCGCTAGACATGCTGAAAAAGGACAACTGAAATGGCATTCCCACAATGCACCACTGGCTCCCCGATTTTTTTCATATGGTGCACACTGACCATGGAGACCCATTCTCTCACATGTGGGCCTACCAGCTTTCTTCTGCTTGATTTGAAGCTGCTAGAATTTATGCGTATAAATACGTCAGAAACATTGGCTCGTAAGACGTATTTATACGTCGGAAACAGTCAAAGGGTTAAGCAATAAAAGTTAAAAACCAAGTCAGAATCTGAGCCAAAATAATCTTTCCAATTACGTATCTGAAGTACAGTAGACCGTAGTTTAACATGGTTTCGTTTGGCACATTTTGGTTATAGCACTATTGAAGAATTGCGGCACATTTTTGTATAACACTTCAAAAAAACTAACTTAACACAGTTCAGTTTGAGTAAATATGAGTTTGTGTGATTGACTGACTAACTGACTTGACTCGACTCACTTGACTGACTGACTTTGTCGTAGGGGTTCTTAAAAGGAGATATCGAGGGTTGAAGATAGACACACTTGTTGGATGGTAACGCTATATTGTCAGACCGTGGTAATGGGAGATGGAGCCCAGCTTGCCGTGTCACTGGCCTGGATGTCTATGCGCCGACTGAGAAGGAGGCAGAGGTACAAACGTACACATGCGCGTCCTGTGACGTCACACAGTCACTCGGCCTAGGGATCTTCTATGTAAACACATGGATGGTACTATGATATGCTATACAACACACATAAGGGGATCAGCAACTATGCTGACAGCTCGGTCATGTTACGTATGTCGTCTCGACATACACTACTATCCTATAGGCTGAACAGGCAGGTGGTTCTGGGCTGATTCTATACAATAACAAATTCATATATAACTTAGAACTAATGGATGGTATCATAATGAATGTTAACAAAATGAGTTTTACGTAATGGGTGTTAACGTAATCACTTTTAACGTAATGCATTACGACTTATAAGAACAATTCATTGTACAATATGGATGGAATTGATCGATCGATCTATATTCATGCACTCTAAGGATTCTGAGGAAGAATAAATATATATATATATATATATATACAGTGGACCCCCGCATAACGATGGCATCACATAGCGATTTTTCCGCATACCGATTACTTTTATCGCAAAATTTTTGCCGCGCATACCGATTAAAAACCCGCTTACCGATTTTCGTCCGAGACGCGTCCAATGTGCCCTCACATGTGCCGGCCGTCCCATTGTTTACCAGCCAGCCTCCGCGGTAACATCCAAGCATACACTCGGAATATTTCGTATTATTACAGTGTTTTCGGTGCTGTTTCTGGAAAATAAGTGACCATGGGCCCCAAGAAAGCTTCTAGTGCCAACCCTGTGGTAAAAAGGGTGAGAATTAGTATGGAAATTAAGAAAGATTTTGAAGGGTTTGGGGCTAACCCTGAGAAGCCTATGCCAGTTGTGGAATCCATTGTGCCTACTTCAAAGATTAAGGAAATGTGTGCACAGTGGGTTGAACTGCAAACCTTTATAGATGAAAATCACCCTGACACAGCTGTTGCAAGCCGTGCTGGTGACTATTTCAATGACAATGTTATGGCCCATTTTAGGAAAGTCTTGAAGGAACGGGAGGTACAGAGCTCTATGGACAGATTTGTTGTGCGACAGAGGTCCAGTGACTCTCAAGCTGGTCCTAGTGGCATTAAAAGAAGAAGGGAAGTAACCCCAGAAAAGGACTTGCTACCTCAAGTCCTAATGGAAGGGGATTCCCCTTCTAAACAGTAAGAAGATAATGCTCTCCCCTCCTCCCATCCCATCAATCATCACCAGATCTTCAATAAAAGTAAGTGTCATGTAATTGTGCATGCCTTTTTCAGTTTGTGTGTATTAAAATTAACATTTCATGTGGTAAAAAAAAAATTTTTTCATACTTTTGGGCGTCTTGCACGGATTAATTTTATTTCCATTATTTCTTATGGGGAAAATTCATTCGCATAACGATTATTTCGCATAACGATGAGCCCTCTTGCACGGATTAAAATCGTTAACCGGGGGTCCACTGTACAAGGTGAAATTAACAGCAAAGGCATCTGGTGCACTCAGATCATTACTGTCAAATTCTCAGAACACGGAGGGAACATGAATACGAAAAAAAAAATTCTGAAAAACTGATCAGTTAATAACGAACAGTTGACAGTTTACTTCATCTCGGACATCTAGTTATACAGACTATGTACATTTAAACCCAATTCTGCTAGGGTGAGGTTTACATATGCAGAATGGTTATCATCTCTGGGAGGATCAAATTCCTCTGCAATGGCTAACACATGCCTTAACTGAGGACAGTCTGAACGAGTATCTACAAAAGATACAGCTACATTCACTAGTGACTGTGGAATTATTAACTGGTAGACTCTTCTGCTTGGAGTACTCAACTCGACTATTCGATACAGTAATTCTTGGCTCATTACAAAGTCACTAATGGGTGCTGGTGGCTTCACAGTCAGAATAAGATCTTCCTGGAGCAGGAATCGAATCACCAGAACACAAGGGATCGGTTCTTTCTTACTGGAGGAATGAACAAACTCAGTGGAGTGGATGACTCTCCCCGGTTGAAAAAAATAACGCTATAACACGCAATATGAGCAAGGGAGACTGACCAGTGAATAATGTAGTGGCTGGTAGAAACTTGGGCGGGAGGAACTGGCTGAGGTAGCTGGCTGGGGTAGGTCTCGGCAGGCCTACTCACAAGATGGCGACCGGCCCAGTAGAAATTTATCTCCAGAAATCGCTGTAATCGTCAGGATTACAGGCCCTCCGCTGTCACCAATTTGTCGTAGGGGTTCTTAAAAGGAGATATCGAGGGTTGAAGATAGACACACTTGTTGGATGGTAACGCTATATTGTCAGACTGTGGTAATGGGAGATGGAGCCCAGCTTGCCGTGTCACTGGCCTGGATGTCTATGCGCCGACTTAGGAGGCAGAGGTACGAACGTACACATGCGCATCCCGTGACGTCACACAGTCACTCGGCCTAGGGATCTTCTTTGTAAACACATGGATGGTACTATGACATGCTATACAACACATATAAGGGGATCAGCAACTATGCTGACAACTTGACTGACTTACTGAATTGATTAATTTACTGACTGACTTACTGACTTGACTGATTTACTGACTCGCTTAGTAGACTGACTGATTGACTTACTGACTTGACTGATTTATGCACTCCCTAGTACAACCATCGACTTCAGTACCAGAACCTCTACCATCCACCTCAGCCCAGTGGGGTCACAGAATAACTCTCCATTCTCCATCATCATCCACAAACACCAAGACCCACAATTTAAGGTAGGAAATACTATTATTTCTGTTGCATATGTAATGTTAAGCAGTAAAAACAACATAATACATCATGACTGTGAACTACTATTACATATTCACTTTTATTTTTGTGAGATCTGTTGGTCGAAAAAAAAAGTTGTTTGGCTTTTTGTGGGCTCCAAGGAACGTAACCCTATTTTTCCCACGAGTTCTTCAGTTTGCCTAACATGGTTTTAACTACCACGATGTTTTCAGGGATGCAGCTACCGTGTTAAATGACAGTCTACTGTATCAGATTCTGAACTCTAGTTGTTTGCCTGTACAGTACAGTTAAGTGTTGCAATTCATGGGCTTCTTAATAAAAGTGGTTTGATTATATTGTACAATTTGTTTTTTACTGAAGACATCCCCTCCCCCCTCTCAAGGGAGTTGCATTTATGCTAGTGAGGAGCTCTTGATCCAAGTCATTGGACCTGTTCTCCCCTTCCTTGGATCAGAGCTGAATGCCTCTTATTTTCCCAGTGGATTTACCACTTTTCTCTGACTACTAATAATTTTGCAGAAGACCGTTTCATAAATGACATCAATCATATTTTTGTCTTGATGCTTGTTGTCATTTTGCTTGGTACATTACCACTACATTGAAAACTAATGATAAAAGTTCATTAAAATTGTGTATGTGTGTGTGCACGTGCCCATGCATGCATGCCTCTGTGTGTGTGTGTGTGTGTGTGTGTGTGTGTGTGTGTGTGTGTGTGTGTGTGTGTGTGTGTGTGTGTGTGTGTGTGTTACAAAAAAATGTAGGTGCAGCTATACATGTTCTCACTATTTATTTGTAGTACAGTACACATATACATTGTATATGTATATTGTTTTCTGAATATTGTCTATCACTACAGTATTGTATTTCAATCTACCTCTTAGAATACAGCAGAAGATAAAATAGATGAGGAAAGTGGACCTAAGGAGAATTGCAGTAATGAGTACTGTAAATTGGGATGTGTCTGCGACTCTCTAACCTGTCGACGAAGAAGTAAGTTATTTCGATTTCATATTTACTGTGTCAGGTTTGGTATCAATCTAATTGTTATTCATTCATTATTTTATTTTCCTGTTGTATATTAGGATGACACTCATTACTGTTGAAAGGCTTTCAGTCCTGTTCAGTGATTCTTTTGTGGGGAAAAAGATTTTAATATCTGTTCTTTAAATTTTTAAAAATTAAACTTTCAGATGTGTCAATCAAAAGTAGTAATTTTTTATTTTAAGGGAATTGAACTATACATTCAGGCAACTTAGCCATACTTCATCATAATTTTTTGTACAGTATTTGTTGTTTTCAGTGTCATAATATTTATACTGTAGAAAGAACTTTAGCTCTTCTCTTTAATGGTCTTTAATAAAGGGTGTTTCGCTTTATTTAGGTATGGAGCATTGTGGACGTATTGAATGTATGTTTGAATGTAGCTGTCGAGATGAGAGTTGGAAGCACTCTGTGTCTGGTAGCGGAAGAACCATGAATGCTGTTTCAATTTTCAACCTGGATCGTGAGCAAAAGGAAGGACTTGCTTTAAGAGAAAAGGTTTGTAGACTACATGTCTGTACCTAGTGGTGACCTGTACTTAGCTCTGTGAAGACTTGTTTGTGTGCTCTCTGTGAATCTGAACCAGGATGCCCTCTCTTGAGCAACTCTACCAGCAACTAAAAGAGGACCTTAGGGTTGGTAAGCTGGAGATACAGCGATTAATGGAGGAGAGCAAGAGGATTCATAGTAATCCTGTTGTGAGTCCTCATGTAAAGAGGGGAACCTGGTCAGTGGATGCACAACATGGAACCAAGCTGAGGATCAAGAAGACTGTTGGAGAGGCAGAAACAACGAAGAACCAGAAGACTACTGTGGAAACTTCCAACCCATTTTCGGTGCTTCCTGATGAATGTGGGTTGTCTACTGGGATCGTCACAAAGAGCACCAAGGAAGCATTGGCAGACGTGAGTGAAACATTCCTAGAAACCCCAAAGAAGACCATCGAGAACGTCACGACGAATTCCACAAGTGAAGGTAAGAACACTATTTTAGTTGGAGACAGTCAGGTTAAGTGTATGGATAGGACCTTTTGTCTTAGGGACAGGTAGAGGAGGCAGAGGGTATGTTTTCCTGGGTCTATGATGGGGGATATTGTTAGCCGTCTGGACGACATCATGAAAAGTAATGGGAGCAGTCCTATTATCTGCCTCAATGCGGGAGGCAATGATGTCAGCAGATGTAAGAGTGAGGACCTGATTAGCAGGTATAGGTCAGCAATAGAGATAATTAGGAAGAAGGGTGGGAACCCTGTTATACGTGGTATTTTGCCAAGGAGAGGAGTTGGAAATGAATGGTTGTCCAGGGCAATTGGTGTCAATTGCTGGCTGGACAAATACTGTAAGGAAAATGCAGTAACATTCATTGACAACTGGGACCTCTCCTACGGCAAAAATGACATGTATGCCAGGGATGGGGTACACTTGGTCTGGGATGGGGCACAGGCAACGGCAGTGGAGGGAGCTGTTAGGACTTTAAACTAGGAATAGTTAGTGGCATGGGTTCTGGCGGGAAAACAGTCAAGTCCCAGTGTAGTAATATTATGAGCTCTAGGGGAACTAGTAATAGGCAGAATGAGGTGGATATTGGAAAACCAATGGCACTAGGTGACAAGGACAGTAACAGGTTTAGTGGAAAAACAGAAATGAGCACGAAGGGTAAAGAGAAAGGAGTGTCTTTCAATGTATATTATGCAAATAGCCGTAGTGCTAGGAATAAGATGGACGAGTTGAGATTAGTTGTAAGTGCAGGTAACGTTGATGTATTTGTCATAACTGAGACGTGGTTTGATTCAAAAAGTCGGGACATGCCTGCAGAATGTCACATTCAGGGTTTTAAATTGTTCCAAGTACATAGAAGTATCAGGAAGGGGGGTGGGGCATTGTATGTCCGAGAACGCTTGAACTGTTGCATAAAAACGTGTATTAAGTCTGAAGTAACACATACAGAGTCTGTTAGGATAGAATTTTCAGAGGGGCATGAAAAATTGATTTTAGGAGTGATATACCGTCCCCCAAACTTCGATAGGGACCAAGGGAGACTACTATGGGAGGAAATTGATAAGGCCACAAGGCACGATAACGTAGTAATTCTAGTGATATTGATTGGAATTTCTTGACTGGGAATTTAGAATCTAACGACTTCTTAGAAGTAGTTCAGGATTGTTTTTTGAAGCAGTTTGTGACAGAGCCTACAAGGGGAAATAATCTGCTTGACTTGGTTCTGGCAAACAAAGAAACCCTTGTTAATAATTTAGAAATTACAGAGGAACTCGGCACAAGCGATCACAAATCAATTACCTTTAGCATTGAATGGAAGTATGGCAGTAGGGATAATTCAGTAATGGTCCCAGATTTTTCCTTAGCAGATGACAATGGGCTTAGAAAACACTTATCATCTGTGGACTGGGGTAACGAAGAGAACTATCAGTATGACAGCTTTCTTAACACAATACATGCTGCCCAAAGAACGTTTATCCCATATAAGGAAATTAGATCAAATAGAAATGACCCAAAATGGATGAAAATAGGCTCAAATATCTTTTAGGGCAGAAGAAAGGAATTTATAGACGAATCAAAAGAGGTGAGGGTCATCTTATAAATCAATATATTGACATTAAGAGGGACGTTAAAAAGGGGATAAGAAAAGCTAAATGGGAATACGAAATTAAAGTTGTCAGGGATTCGAAAGCCAACCCAAAAAGTTTTTTTTCCAGGTGTATAGAACAAAAGTTAGGGATAAGATAGGTCCCCTTAAAAATAACTATGGGCATCTTACTGACAAAGAGAATGAAATGTGCTCGATTTTAAATAATTATTTTCTCTCGGGTTTAGACACTAACAATATTCCAGTAATTAATTTTTATAATGTGCCTGAAGAAGATAAATTATGTAACGTCACAGTCACTAGTGAAATGGTTATGAAACAAATAGACCGGCCGAAACAAAATAAGTTGCAGGGTCCTGATGAGCCTTTCTCAAGGGTTCTTAAGGAAAGCAAAATGAGATTCTGTGAACCATTAACTGATATGTGGAAGATGGCTAATGTAATTCCTATTTTTAAAGCAGGGGACAAGTTGTTACCTTCAAATTACCGCCCAGTAAGCCTGACCTCAATTGTAGGCAAATTACTAGAGTCAGTTATAGCTGAGGCCATCTGGATAAGCATAATCTGATTAATGATACTCAGCATGGATTCACGAGAGGCCGTTCTTGTCTAACTAATTTATTAACTTTCTTCAGTAAAGCTTTTGAGGCTGTTGATCACGATAAAGAATTTGATACTGTTTATTTAGATTTTAGTAAGGCTTTTAATAGAGTTCCACACCAAAGACTGTTAAAGAAAGTGGCAGCTCATGGCATTGGGAAAAAAGTGCTCTCGTGGATCGAGTCATGGCTCACAGACAGGAAGCAGAGAGTGTGCATAAATGGGTTTAAATCCGAGTGGATATCTGTCTTAGGCCCGTTGTTGTTTATAATATATATCAATGATTTTGATGAGGGAATTACAATTGAGATGAGCAAATTCGCCGATGACACAAAGGTAGGTAGGATAATTGATTCAAACGTAGATATCAGGGAACTTCAGGAGGATTTAGACAAACTCAGTACCTGGTCAGAAAAGTGGCAGATGCAGTTCAATGTAGATAAATGCAAGGTTCTGAAGCTCAGGAGTGTCCATAACCCTAGCACTTATAAGTTAAATAATGTGGAACTTAGCCATACAGATTGCAAAAAGGACTTGGGGGATATGATAAGCAGTAACCTTAAACCAAGACAGCAATGCCTAAGTGTACGTAATAAGGCAAACAGATTACTGGGATATATATCAAAAAGTGTAAGCAATAGAAGTTCAGAGGTTATATTTTAGCTTTATACATCATTAGTAAGGCCTCGCCTAGATTATGCCGCTCAGTTCTGGTCTCCATATTATAGAATGGACATAAATTCATTAGAAAACATTCAGCATAGAATGACTAAATTAATACATAGCATTAGAAATCTTCCTTATGAAGAAAGATTGAAGACCCTTAACCCTTTGACTGTCGCAGGCCCCTTTCTGAAACTGTCATTCTATGTCGCAAAATATTCGAAAAAAAAAAAAAATTCTTACCAAAACGTTTGGATTATTTTACTGAGTGTTTTAAGCCTAAAAAAAATTTTTGCCATCAGTACTTACCGAGATACAGAGGCACAAAGTTGGCAGAAAATGAGCGGCATATGGCAACAGCGGCGAATGCCGCCCACCCGGTATTCTTTTATTTACTCCAGTTCGAAGGTTTCTTGTATTTTCCAGTATTTTTCTTTTCTAAGTAATTTATGTGGCCTGTGAGACCAAAGTAAGATGCAATGTTCAAATATACACTCATTGTTTACAACACAATAACTGAACAAACATTATCACTATTAGTTTGTGTATAAAACTTTTTTACACAAACAAACAATACAAAACATTGTTTATTACTATTGTTCCATAATATATATACAGATGTACAGTCACTGAACACTTTCCTAGAACTGCTGCAGCTTATGGAACTCCTTGAAGCATGGGTATATGCAGAGTGGCACTTGACACTCCTCACACATAAAACAAGTGTCTCTGCATGTTTGTGGGTGTTTTGTGGTATGTCCACATACAAAACACCTCTTCTGAGCACTTTTCTTGAAAGCAGTAGGAGGCAGTTGTATGGGGTAGTGATCACCAGGCCTCAAACGAGATGGTGTATTTTGGTAATTTCGTGGGCGCTGGTCTATTGCAGGTGTTGCTCCTTGATACTTGGCGATTATTTGTCTGATGACTGACAAACAAAATTCACCGTATTTTGGTTTGTTGTTGGTCCTCAACTTGTATATGTTATAAGCATTTAGCATGGAAATATCAACAAGTTGGAAAAAAAGTTTTATATACCACTTATAACTCTTGTGTACACAATCAGCAAACCCAATCTGCATGTCACATTTGTCCACTAAGTGAATATTGAGGTTGTAGTCCATGACAGCTGTGCCTGCCAGTATGTGCCATTTCGTTTTGGTGAGCTGATGTCAACAATGTGACATCATGTTTGTCATGCCACAGAAATGCCATGGTGTCATTGGCAGCAAAGGCTTGCACCTCACCTCTGCGAGTGCCAGCATCGAACCTTGGCATATGTTTACGATTACCACACACTGTGCCACACACATCTGTCAGGTTCACTTGCAAGAAATCACTGAGTATGGGGCTTGTGTACCAGTTATCAGTAAATAATATATGCCCCTTACCAAGATATGGTTCCATCATTGTTTGAACTACATCACCAGAGATACCCAATAACTTCCTGGTATCTCTCAATGTATTACTGCCAGTGTACACAATGATATCCAAAATGAGGCCACTTTTGCAATCACACAGTACAAATAACTTTATACCAAAGTGTTTTCTCTTGCTTGGTATGTATTGCTTGAATGAGAGTCTTCCCTTGAATAAAATGAAAGACTCGTCAATAACAAGCTTCCTGAAGGGATAAAAATACATGCAACACTTTTGTTTCAGGTACATAAACACATTTCTGATCTTATATAACCTGTTGCTTCTGTCAAGCCTTGTTTTGTCTGAAAAGTGTAACATACGTAACAGTATCAAAAAACGATTCACACCTATAATGTCACTAAAACCTGGGGTTGAAATCAGGCGTTCTGTTGCCCAGTATGTGGTGACAGTGTGCTTATACACATGTGGCATAAGCATTATTGTGGCAAAAAACAGGTACATTTCTGCCACAGTTGTGTCCTTCCACTGGTGTAGCCGTGATCTTAGTGAGAGAATTGTATTTGCCATGGTGTACTCATAGTATGTGTTGGTTTCCCTGACAATAATGTCCAGAATAACTGAAAGCATTCCATTATTATTATTATTATAATCAAGGGGGAAGCGCTAAACCCGTAGGATTATACAGCGCCTGGGGGGGGGGATGTGGAAGGCATTCAGGCTTAATTCGGGGAACTGGAGCACAGATCCAATTCCCTAAATCAAGAGCCAGTAGCATTGTTCCCAAGTGTACACGATGGCCGTATTCCACTTTGTGTTTCATCAAAGTCATGGGGACTGAGAACAAACTCGTCACCTTCCTGCCAATCCCAGATGTGGTCTGCTGGTGGGTTCTGCATATTGAAACATGGTTGTGCAGGTTGTGGGAGTGTGGGGTTGGGTGAAGCTGGTTGTGCAGAGTCAGCAGCGTGGGTAGTAGCATGGCCCGCTGCCGGTGCTACATGACTCATGCCACCATCACTATCACCACCATGCTGCCTCACTCACATCATTCATACCCACGTAACAATATTGTCATCTTCACTATAGGTCGTGGTGTAGGGCCACGGGATGTGCTCCAAGATTTACTCCTTACCCGTGGAACAGCATATGAAACACTACCAGACCGCATGCTACGTCGTATATACTGCTGCTTCACTGGGGAATATTCACCCTCACTGTCACAACTAGAGCTGCTTTCAGTAACTTTGAAATCACCATCACTATCACTTTCACTGCTCACATCTGAGTCGTGTACACGGGCAAATAGTTTCCTCTTTCGTCCTAGTACAGGTGAACGTGAATGAGCTGGCCAAGCACCAGAGGTGGTAGGTCATGGGTCATCTGGGTTTTCATCACTAATTCCGTTATCCTGGGCTCTTTTTTCGGTCACACTTGCTTGAAAACCATGGAATTCACTTTCACTGACACTTTCATCGCTGTTAGAGCTATCGCTTGGGAACAAAAGACCTCCAATCCGCCGAGGAGTGAGGAACTTCTTACTGCGAGGCATGGTGAAAATGGACTACCAAGATGGCGTTCCCACAATGCACCACTGAGTCCCAGATTTTTTTCACAGGGTACACACCCACCACTCAGACCCATTCTCTCTCATGTAGGCCTACCAGCATTCTCCCGCTCGATTTGAAGCTGATAGAATTTACGCGTATAAATACGTCAGAAACAGTGGCGCGTAAGACGTATATATACGACGTAAACAGTCAAAGGGTTAAATTGCATTCACTTGTTAGACGAAGAATGAGAGAAGACATGATCGAAGTGTATAAGTGGAAGATGGGTATTAACCCTTAAACTGTGCAAATGTAGATCTATGTTTGCACGCGCAATGCTCTGACCTTGATTTTCTCCATAAGAAACAGTGTAAAAACGTAGATCTACGTGTTCGGAGCGCTACACGAGCAAACGTAGGTCTACGTTTGGACAGCTTAACCCCTTGACTGTCGCAACCCCCAATCCTGAGATGTCTCCTGGTGTTGCAAAATTTAAAAAAAAATTATTGTTTTCTTATGAAATGATAGAGAATCTTTTCCCGATTGTAATGACACTAAAAAAAACAAAATTTGATGGAAAGCTGACGGAATTACGCTCTCGCAAAGTTAGCGACCTCAGCGATATTTACAAATCCGCGATTTCGCCCACTTTGAGCCCTATTTTCGGCTAATTCCATTTTTTCAGTCGACCAAACTCATAGCTATTTCTTTAGAACTTCGTTTTTTTCTATCGATTGAGTACAAGACACTGCCCATATACCAATTTCAACTACTCAATAACGTGGTCAGAAATTTGCAATTTGGCCAATTTCACGAAAATTAAAAAATATGACAATTTCAAAATAAGGTCCAGAATGAACAATGCAGGCATTCCTGGCTCTAAAATAACATTTTCTTTGTTCATCAGTCACGTCTCCAGGCCCCTCTGATATTACTCTTGCTTTCTATTTTGAATTTTTATTCAAAATAGGTCCTTTTTATAAAAAAATCAATCAAAATCACCTCTATTTCAATAATATATTTTCCATTCTATCAAATGAGACCAAAAAAACAAGAATACAACCATAAATACTATCCGAAAATAGACCACAAAGTCGGCATTTTAATTTAAAAAAAAACGGTCGGAGTTTTTTTTTTCTCATTATGCACTCTCTGCGCCAGGATTTTTTTTATATGGGCACACTGACCACACAGACCCATTCTCTCACATGTGGGCCTACCAGCTTGATTTGAAGCTGCTAGAATTTATGAGTACAGTGGACCCCCGCATAGCGACTTTAATCCGTGCAAGAGGGCTGGTTGTTATGCGAAATGTTCGGTATGCGAATGAATTTTCCCCATAAGAAATAATGGAAATCAAATTAATCCGTGCAAGACACCCAAAAGTATGAAAAAAATTTTTTTACTACATGAAATATACATTTTCCTACACACAAAGAGAAGGATACATGCACAATAGTAGAGTAGTACATGCACACTATATATTGTGCATGTACTACTCTACTAAATGAAGAATAAATGACACTTACCTTTATTGAAGATGCAGCAATGACTGATGAGACACTGTGTCCTGGGAGTGCCTTTTCCTCCTGAGTACTGTAGGTCCTGTTTGGCATTTTCTTCCAGAACAGGCCTTATCACACTGTGTATGCCACTACGATTCTTAAATCTCTCAAACCAACCTTTGCTGGCTTTAAATTCACCAATATGAGCACTAGTTCCAGGCATTTTTCCCCTGTTCACCTGGGTGTTAGTCGACTGGTGTGGGTTGCATCCTGGGAGACAAGATTAAGGACCCCAATGGAAATAAGTTACAGTCTTCGATGACACTGACTTTTTTGGGTTATCCTGGGTGGCAAATCCTCTGGGGTTAATTGTTTCTTGGTATTCTCAATAAGCCACACCAACAACGGTGCTACAGCAGCAGCAGCAGCTGACGGTGGTACAACAGCAGCAGACGATGCTACAGCAGCAACAGACGATGCTACAGCAGCAACAGACGATGCTACAGCAGCAGCAGACGATGCTACAGCAGCAACAGACGATGCTACAGCAGCAGCAGATGATGCTACAGCAGCAGCAGACGATGCTACAGCAGCAGCAGACGATGCTACAGCAGCAGCAGCAGACGATGCTACAGCAGCAGCAGCAGACGATGCTACAGCAGCACAGACGATGCTACAGCAGCAGCAGACGATGCTACAGCAGCAGCAGACGATGCTACAGCAGCAGCAGACGATGCTACAGCAGCAGCAGACGGTACTACAGCAGCAGCAGCAGCTGACGGTGGTACAACAGTAGCAGCAGCTGACAATGCAGCAGCAGCTGACAGTGCAGCAGCAGCTGACGGTGGTACAGCAGCATCAGCAGCTGTACCACCAATAGTAGCGATGGTTGATTGGGGTTTATTATACAACCTGACCAGCTCTGAGACACGCACTCCACTTTCATACTTATCAATGATCTTTTTCTTCATCTCTATAGTAATTCTCACCCTTATTGCTGTAGGGTTGGCACTAGAAGCTTTCTTGGGGCCCATGGTCACTTATTTTCCAGAAAAAATCACCAAAAACACTGTAATAATACGAAATGTTCCGATTGTATGCTTGGATGTTACCGCGGAGGCTGGCTGGTAAACAATGCCACCGGCGGAACATGTGAGCGTGGCTCAGGCCGCACATTGGACGCGTCTCGGACGAAGAGCAGTGAGCGGGTTTTTGGGCGGTATGCGAGGCAAAATTTTTGCGAAAGCGAGCGGTATGCGGATTGTACGGTATGCGATGCGTACGGTATGCGGGGGTCCACTGTATATATACGTCAAACACGGTACCTCTTAAGACGTATACATGTATATATGACTGAAACAGTCAAAGGGTTAAGGGTTAATAAAGGGGATATTAGTAAGATCTTGAGGATATCTCTCCATGATAGAACCCACAATAATGGATTCAAATTAGACAAGTTTAGATTTATAAAGGATATAGGAAAGTATTGGTTTGGAAAAAGGGTAGTTGATGAGTGGAGCAGTCTGTCTAGTAGGGTTTCTTTCAACAAATCGGCTGTTTCCCACCGAGGCAGGGTGGCCCAAAAAGAAAAACAAAAGTTTCTCTCTTTAATTTTAGTAATGTATACAGGAGAAAGGGTTACTAGCCTCTTGTTCCCGGCATTTTAGTCACTTCTTACGACATGCATGGCTTACGGAGGAAGAATTCTGTTCCACTTCCCCATGGAGATAAGAGGAAATAAACAAGAACAAAAACTAGTAAGAAAATAGCAGAAAACCCAGAGGGGTGTATATATATATATGCTTGTACATTCATGTGTAGTGTGACCTAAGTGTAAGTAGAAGTAGCAAGATATGCCTGAAATCTTGCTTGCTTATGCTAGTAGGGTTATTGAGGCTAAAACCTTGGGTAGTTTAAAATTTAGGTTGGATAAATACATGAATGAGAGGGATGGGATTTGCATATGAGTTAATAGCATTATCAAAGCTTATTGCTTAGGTAGAATTGAAAATTGGGTTGGGCAAATATTTTGTTAAGAGGGATGGATTGTGACGGACTTGCCTAGTATGGGCCAATAGGCCTGTTGCAGTGTTCCTCCTTTATGTTCTGTTCCCATTCTCCTTACCTCCCACCTTTTATCCATCCTTGTCATACCTCCCTCCATCTCTCCCTCTCCTTTCTTCTTCTATCCCTTCCTCATTTTGTCCTTCCCTCCACCTTCCCTTCTCCCCTCCCCTTAACTTTTTCCCTTCCCTTTCCTTTCTCCCTTCCTCTTCCTTACCTCCTTGTCCTCCTCTCCTCTTCATCCTTGTCCTCTTCCTCATCCTTGTTTTCATTCGCCTTGTCCTCGTCCTCTTTGTTTTCGTCCTCATTGTCCTCGTTCTCCTTGTTTTCATCCTCCTTGTCCTCTTCATCCTCTCCCTCATATTTGTCATCCTCTACTCTTCTTCCTCCCCATTTCTTCCCTTCTTCTCGCCCTCCCTCTAATTTTATTTCTTCCTCTTTCTACTCTTCTCCTCTTCTTTCTTCCTCTTTCTCCTCTGTTATTCTTTCTTCCTCATCCTTTTCCTACTCTTCCTCCTCCTCTCTCTCTATCATCATCTTTCCCCTCTTATTCTTCTTTCTCATCTTCATCTTTGTCCTTTTCTCTTCCTCTTCCTACTCTGTTTTCTCCTAGTTCTCAAAGGACACCAGTATCTTCACATAACTGACACTATTACTAATAAACTCCTAATACATGTTCATTTCCCAAGGCTGCATATTTGGTCCTCTTTTGCTCTTCATGTGTAATAATTATCTTCTTAATGCCGCTCAACACCTCAGACCAGTTATGTGTTGTTGATATTATATGTCATTCCAAGATTTGACTTTATCACCATAAATACCAGCTGGTGAAGAATTTAAAAAAAAATTCACACATGGATGTCAACTAACAAGATTACATTTAGCATGCAAAACCTTATTATGTATATTTTTTTTTAGCACATCAGCTGTTTCCCACCGAGGCAGGGCGACCCAAAATGAACGAAAAACCCCAAAAGAAAGGAAAAACTTTCATCATCATTCAACACTTACACCATCATTCATACATAATCACTGTCTTTGCAGGGGTGCTCAGATACGACAGCTTGGACATCCCTCCAGACTGCCAAATCCCAGACCCCTCCTTTAAAGTGCATGCATTGTACTTCCCATTTCCAGGACTCAAGTCCGGCTAACCGATTTCCCTGAATCCCTTCACAAAATATTACCCTGCTCAGACTCCAACAGCTCGTCAGGTCCCAAACACCATTCATCTCCATTCACTCCTATCTAACAAGCTCACGCAAGCTTGCTGGAAGTCCAAGCCCTTGCCCACAAAACCTCCTTTACCCCCTCCCTCCAACATTTTTGGGGATGACCCCTACCCCACCTTCCTTTCCCTACAGATTTATACACTCCAAGTCATTCTACTTTATTCCATTCTCTCAAAATGACCAAACCACCTCAACGGCCCCTCTTCAGCCCTCTGACTAATACTTTTAGTAACTTCACACATCCTCCTAATGTCCACAGTACGAATTCTCTGCATAATATTTACACCACACATTGCTCTTAAACAGGATGTCTCCACTGCCTCCTTGCTGCAGAATTTATAATGCTTCACACCCATGTAAGAGTGTTGGTACCACTATACTCTTGTACATTCCCTTCTTTGCCTCTATGGATAACGTTCTCTGTATCCACAGATACCGCAATGCACCACTCACCTTTTTTTCTTCATCAATTCTGTTGTTAGCCTTATCCTTCATAAACTCATCTGCTGACAAGTCAACTCCCAAATATCTGAAAACATTCATTTCTTCCATACTCCCTCCCTCCAATGTGATATCCAATTTTTATTTTTATTTTTATTGTATATTGTTTGGAAATAGATTTCCAAAACTAAGTAGGCTACAGAATAAATGACATTCTAAAAAAAATAGCAGACATGTAATTATTGTGTTTGTTTTAGGATTTCAGAAAGACAGTAATTGAAACTGGATCTGAGGTAATTTTGGTTGGAGCAGAGAGAAAGAAGAGAGAGCGCCGGATTCCTGGTAGGTACCGAGATGCAGCACTTTGGACAGGGACTGATTATATTGCCGAGGACAGCCCCAGCACCCTTAGTGAACCTGAAACTCCATTGCTGCCAGGTATATTGCTTCTTGTAACCTCCAGAGATTATCAAGGATTCATTATTACAGTACTCAACTAATTCAGCAAATTTTGTGCAGTTAGTAATTAATTTGCAGATATGTATCATTTGATGTTATTGAGTCCAGCTGCACAGTCTACACTTTCATATGTGAACTTATTATATAAACCTTTCATAATAGGTCCAGTAACATTTTCCTATAATTAGCCTTCAGCAGCCACAATACATAAATATAAAAACAATGGATATTTTTGCTACACAGTATAAAAAAATGAGAAAAATATGAGCATTGTTATTGTGTTTTTACATTATAAAATATTTCGTGATTAACAGTAGATCCCCTCCACTTACGATCTTGATTCTTTCCTGAAAATTGTTCGTTCCAGATTTGGAACCACGTTTCTTATGGATACTCATGTCATAATCTTAGATGTGTTCCCAACTATAATTCATATCTAATAAATTTTTTCAATAAAATTCAAAATAATGTACAGTACAAAGATGAGTTCTTGTTTCCATTTCCAACCTTTTCCTCCATTGTCCTATTGCCTTACTTCTCTTCCTCACTCATTCCTTCTTGCATTTCTTTCCACTCACTCTTTATCTCCCACTCTTGCATCTTACCTGACAGCACTAGCAACTGACTTATCACTGTATCGAACAATATAGTGCATATGTTCTCTTACATATGCTCACTTTTATCTTGAGGGTACAGTATCAGGTGCTTGTGGAAATACTATGGTCAAGGCAAGTGTGCACCTGGGTAAAGTATTGGGGAAAGAGAGTAGGAGAGTGGGGTCAAGTAATCTCAGCTTCCACTGCTCTGCACCTCAGTAACTGAGTAATCTATAATAAACAAACAGGAACTCTTCACTCATGCTTAAAATTAACATCCATAAAATATAATTGCCTTGATAAAGAACTAACTTTTAAAAGTACAGCCTTTCTTCACTTAGTGACGTACAGTGGACCCTCGGTTGTTGGCCATTCTGCTTAATGGCCGTTTTTTGGGTTCCCAGTTATTAGCCATTAATTCGCTTATTGGCCGTATGATACATGTCAACCTGCCACCACCAGCCGTGAGCGCATCAGCCTTGGCTTTGTCTTTACCTGGAGTTTACCTGGAGAGAGTTCCGGGGGTCAACGCCTCCGCGGCCCGGTCTGTGACCAGGTCTCTGGGCGAGTAAGGAAGCTTCTGTTCTGTTCATTTGTCCAAACATTTCACTATAATTCATTGATTTTCATGGTTATTGATTAAGTGCAACTGGGAAATTAGTAACCATGGCCCCAAAGAAAGTTCCTAGTAAATGTACTTTGGTAAAGAAAGTGAGAAACACGATGGAATTTAACCCTTTGAGGGTTTTGGACATACTAGTACGGCTTACGACCCAGGGTTTTTGACATATTAGTACGCCTAAATTCTAGCGCCCTCAAATCTAGTGGGAGAAAGCTGGTAGGCCTTCATATGAAAGAATGGGTCTATGTGGTCAGTGTGCACAGTCTAAAAAAAATCCTGCAGCACACAGTGCATAATGAGAAAAAAAAAACTTTGACCATTTTTTTGGAATAAAACAGCGACTTTGCACTGTATTTTCGTATGGTATTTATTGTTGTATTCTAGTTTTCTTGGTCTCATTTTATAGAATGGAAGACATATTACAGAAATTGAGATGATTTTGACTGGTTTTACAATGAAAGGTACCTTGAAATTGAGCTCAAAGTAGCAGAAATGTTCGATTTTTACCAAATTTCAAAAGTAAACAAATCGTGCCAAGCGTGCAATACACGTCAACTGGTGAGTCTAATATTCTTTCACAAGTGCGACCAATAATATTTATACCATTTTTTACACTAATGCAGTAGTCTGCATAACAGTAAATCTTATAGTTTTTCTGAGAATAAAAATTCAAAGCGGAAAGCAAAAGAATATAAGAGGGGCCTTGAGACGTGACTAATGACCAGAGGAAATGTCATTTTAGTGCCAGGAATGTCTTTCTTGTTTATTCTGGACCCTATTCGGAAATTGGCATCTTTTGAAATTTGTGTGAAATTGGCAAAATTGCTAAATTCTGACCACTGTACTGGATAGTTGAATTTCATAAATGGGTGGTTTCTTGCACCCATTCGATAGAAAAAATGGAGTTCTAGCGAAATATTCATGTTTTTTGTCGACTAGTACAGTGAAATTGGCCGAAAATGGGGCTCAAAGTGGGCAAAATCGCCGATGCATAAACATCGCCGAGACCGCTAACTTTGCGAGAGCATAATTCCGTAAGTTTTCCATCAAATTTCAAACTTTTGGTGTCTTTAAGATCGGGAAAAGATTCTCTATCTTTTCATAAGAGAAAATAATTTTTTTTTTTTTTAAATTTGGCCGACCCTGAGAACAAGTTTAGGAGAGGGCCTGTTGACCCTCAAAGGGTTAAGAAAGAAGTTATTGAAAAGTATGAGAGTAGTGTGCGGGTTCTGGAACTTGCCAGGATGTATGGGAAAACAAATCAACAATCACTTCTGTCCTGGCAAAGATAATGGAAGATAGGGAGAAGTTGATGGTTTTGTGAATCACCGAAAAACAATTAGCAGGAGATAGTGTTGCGGAGTCGATGATTTGTGAGAAGGCAAGGCAGTTGCATGCAGATCTTGTAAAAGAAATGCCTGGAACAAGTGCTGCTGTTAGTGAATTTAGGGCCAGCAAAGACTGGCTTTAGAGATTTAACCTTTTGACTGTTGCAAGCCCATTTCTGAAACTGTCATTCTATGTTGAAAAATATTGGAAAAATAAAAAAATTATTTTTTTCTTACCAAATGTTAGGATTATTTTGCTGAGTATTTTAAACCTAACAAAAAATTGTTTGCGATCATTACTAACTGAGATATAGAGGCATAAAGTTGGGAGAAAACGAGTCGCGTATGGCAACAGCGGCAAATGCAGCTCACCCCATACACTTATATTTGCTCCTATTCGAAGGTTTCTTGTTTTTTCCACTACAGTACTTCATTTTTTCAGGTAACCTACATGGCCTGTGAGACCAAAGTAAGGTGCAATGTACGTATATATACATGTAGTATACAACACAATAAGCGCCCAAAGATAATTATCAATACAGTGGACCCCCGGTTTACGATATTATTTCATTCCAGAAGTATGTTCAGGTGCCAGTACTGACCGAATTTGTTCCCATAAGGAATATTGTGAATTAGATTAGTCCATTTCAGACCCCCAAACATACACATACAAACGCACTTGCATAAATACACTTACATAATTGGTCGCATTGGGAGCTGATCGTAAACCGGGGGTCCACTGTATATTTACAAAACTTGTTTGCACAAACAATACAAAAATTTTTTTATTACTATTGTTCTATGATATATATAAATGTACAGTCATTGGACATGTTCTTAGACGTTCTGCAGCTTGTGGAACTCTTTGAAACGTAGTTTCATACACAATGGTGTTTTACACTCCTCGCACATAAAATGAGAGTGCATATTTGTGGGCTTTTTTTTTTTTAAATGTGCACAGACAAAACACTTTGTCTGAGCAGTTTTCTTCAGAGTAGTAGATCCAATTAATCCATTTCAGACACCCAAAAATATTAACAAAAAATACATTTTATAGATTAATTATAGTTTTATATATACACAACATATTTTATGAAAAAGAGGATAAATAAATATACAAGGTATGATGTAGCACGTAATGAAAGTAGTTTATTAGATTATGTATTGGTGGATAAAAGGTTGATGGGTATGCTCCAGGATGTACATGTTTATAGAGGGGCAACTGATATATCGGATCATTATTTAGTTGTAGCTACAGTTAGAGTAAGAGATAGATGGGAAAAGAGGAAGGTGGCAACAAAAAGTAAGAGGGAGGTGAAAGTGTATAAACTAAGGGAGGAGGAAGTTCGGGTGAGATATAAGCGACTATTGGCAGAAAGGTGGGCTAGTGCAAAGATGAGTAGTGGGGGGGTTGAAGAGTGTTGGAATAGTTTTAAAAATGCAGTATTAGAATGTGGGGCAGAAGTTTGTGGTTATAGGAGGGTGGGGGCAGGAGGAAAGAGGAGTGATTGGTGGAATGATGAAGTAAAGGGTGTGATAAAAGAGAAGAAGTTAGCTTATGAGAGGTTTTTACAAAGCAGAAGTGTTATAAGAAGAGTAGAGTACATGGAGAGTAAAAGAAAGGTAAAGAGAGTGGTGAGAGAGTGCAAAAGGAGAGCAGATGATAGAGTGGGAGAGGCACTGTCAAGAAATTTTAATGAAAATAAGAAAAAAAATTTTGAGTGAGTTAAACAAGTTAAGAAAGCCTAGGGAAAGTATGGATTTGTCAGTTAAAAACAGAGTAGGGGAGTTAGTAGATGGGGAGATGGAGGTATTAGGTAGATGGGGAGAATATTTTGAGGAACTTTTAAATGTTAAGGAAGAAAGAGAGGCAGTAATTTCATGCACTGGTCAGGGAGGTATACCATCTTTTAGGAGTGAAGAAGAGCAGAATGTAAGTGTGGGGGAGGTACGTGAGGCATTACGTAGAATGAAAGGGGGTAAAGCAGCTGGAACTGATGGGATCATGACAGAAATGTTAAAAGCAGGGGGGGATATAGTGTTGGAGTGGTTGGTACTTTAGTTTAATAAATGTATGAAAGAGGGGAAGGAACCTAGGGATTGGCGGAGAGCATGTATAGTCCCTTTATATAAAGGGAAAGGGGACAAAAGAGACTGTAAAAATTATAGAGGAATAAGTTTACTGAGTATACCAGGAAAAGTGTACAGTAGGGTTATAATTGAAAGAATTAGAGGTAAGACAGAATGTAGGATTGCGGATGAGCAAGGAGGTTTCTGAGTGGGTAGGGGATATGTAGATCAAGTGTTTACATTGAAGCATATATGTGAATAGTATTTAGATAAAGGTAGGGAGGTTTTTATTGCATTTATGGATTTAGAAAAGGCATATGATAGAGTGGATAGAGGAGCAATGTGGCAGATGTTGCAAGTATATGGAATAGGTGGTAAGTTATTAAATGCTGTAAAGAGTTTTTATGAGAATAGTGAGGCTCGGGTTAGGGTGTGTAGAAGAGAGGGAGACTACTTCCCGGTAAAAGTAGGTCCTAGACAGGGATGTGTAATGTCACCATGGTTGTTTAATATATTTATAGATGGGGTTGTAAAGGAAGTAAATGCTAGGGTGTTTGGGAGAGGGGTGGGATTAAATTTTGGGGAATCAAATTCAAAATGGGAATTGACACAGTTACTTTTTGCTGATGATACTGTGCTTATGGGAGATTCTAAAGAAAAATTGCAAAGGTTAGTGGATGAGTTTGGGAATGTGTGTAAAGGTAGAAAGTTGAAAGTGAACATAGAAGAGAGTAAGGTGATGAGGGTATCAAATGATTTAGATAAAGAAAAATTGGATATCAAATTGGGGAGGAGGAGTATGGAAGAAGTGAGTGTTTTCAGATACTTGGGAGTTGACGTGTCGGCAGATGGATTTATGAAGGATGAGGTTAATCATAGAATTGATGAGGGAAAAAAGGTGAGTGGTGCGTTGAGGTATATGTGGAGTCAAAAAACGTTATCTATGGAGGCAAAGAAGGGAATGTATGAAAGTATAGTAGTACCAACACTCTTGTATGGGTGTGAAGCTTGGGTGGTAAATGCAGCAGCGAGGAGACGGTTGGAGTTAGTGGAGATGTCCTGTTTAACCCTTTGACTGTTTCCGACGTATAAATACGTCTTACGAGCCAATGTTTCTGACGTATTTATAAATTCTAGCAGCTTCAAATCAAGCAGGAGAAAGCTGGTAGGCCCACATGTGAGAGAATGGGTCTCCATGGTTAGTGTGCACCATATAAAAAAAATCGGGGAGCCAGTGGTGCATTGTGGGAATGCCATTTCAGTTGTCCATTTTCAGCATGTCTAGCGGTAAGAAATATGTGATTCCCCAGCAAATCTGGGACTCTTCTCTTCCCAAGTGATGCTCTAACACAGATGGAAGTGTCAGTGAAGCTCAATTTCATGATTTGGAGGAGTTTTAGACCAAAAGCAATGGAGGAGGAGGAGGAGGAGAAGAGGAGGAGGAGGAGGAAGAAGAAGAAGAAGAAGAAGAGGATGTAATAATATTGTTCCCTTGAAGCAAGAAAAAAAAAAGTCCACCCCATGACAGTGACAAGATAAGGGGAGATAACATCTGATAAGAGCTGACTTTGATGAGCGTAAACGAGGGTAGAGCTGATAAGGAAATATTACATGACCATCGCCCTCCCTTGTTTTTGCTGGTACACAAACATTTCTGTCTGTCCATTTGTCTGTCTGTCAAGCTCCCTGTCTGTCCATCTACCTCCCTGTCTGTCCATCTAGCTCTCTGTCTCAGAGAGAGCCACAAGACTGTGTCATCACGTTTACTCACATCTTCAAGCAGAGTATAGCACTTTGTCTGGATTTCTTGGGTTATCCTAGGTAATTTACACTATGTATACTTGTATTTATGTGTACCTGTGAGACAGAGATAGGCAGACAGATAGAAAGAGAGACAGATTGAAAGATATAGAATGAGGGAGAAAGATAATTAGATAGAATGGAGGAGGGGAAGCAGCATCCGACCCCATTGTTTTGACAGGCGGGAGGGGGAGTGAGTAATGAGACAATATGTCACTTTGACAGCTGCCGACTTCTGACTCAAAACAATTATAAGCCACACACTCGCACACAAGACAAGGAGAAGGAGGAGGAGAAGGAGGAGGAGGAGAAGGAGGAGGAGGAGAAGGAGGAGGAGGAGAAGGAGGAGGAGGAGGAGGAGGAGGAGGAGGAGGAGGAGGAGGAGGAGGAGGAGGAGGAGAAGGAGGAGGAGGAGGAGAAGGAGGAGAATGAGGAGAAGGAGGAGGAGGAGGAGGAGGAGAAGGAGGAGGAGAAGGAGGAGGAGGAGGAGGAGAAGGAGGAGGAGGAGGAGGAGGAGAAGGAGGAGAAGGAGGAGGAGGAGGAGGAGGAGAAGGAGGAGAAGGAGGAGGAGGAGGAGGAGAAGGAGGAGGAGTGTATATATATACATTGCACCTTACTTTGGTCTCACAGGCCACATAAGTTATGTGAAAAAATAAAATAGTGAAAAAAACAAAAAACCTTGAATTACAAGTAAACTAAAGTTTACCGGGTGAGCGGCAGTCGCCGCTGTTGCCATACGCGGCTCATTTTCTGCAAACTTCAAGGCTCTATATCTCAGTAAGTACCGATGGCAAAAATTTTTTTTTTGGACTAAAACACTCAGAAAAATAATCTTAACATTTTCATAAGAAAAAATAATTTTTTTTTTTTTTTGAATATTTGGCGACATAGAATGACAGTTTCAGAGAGGGGCCTGAAACAGTCAAAGGGTTAAGGGCAATGTGTGGTGTAAATATTATGCAGAAAATTCGGAGTGTGGAAATTAGGAAAAGGTGTGGAGTTAATAAAAGTATTAGTCAGAGGGCAGAAGAGGGGTTGTTGAGGTGGTTTGATCATTTAGAGAGAATGGATCAAAGTAGAATGACATGGAAAGCATATAAATCTATAGGGGAAGGAAGGCGGGGTAGGGGTCGTTTTCCAAAGGGTTGGAGAGAGGGGGTAAAGGAGGTTTTGTGGGCAAGGGGCTTGGACTTCCAGCAAGCGTGCGTGAGCGTGTTAGATAGGAGTGAATGGAGGCGAATGGTACTTGGGACCTGACGATCTGTTGGAGTGTGAGCAGGGTAATATTTAGTGAAGGGATTCAGGGAAACCGGTTATTTTCATATAGTCGGACTTGAGTCCTGGAAATGGGAAGTACAATGCCTGCACTTTAAAGGAGGGGTTTGGGATATTGGCAGTTTGGAGAGATATGTTGTGTATCTTTATATGTGTATGCTTCTAAACTGTTGTATTCTGAGCACCTCTGCAAAAACAGTGATAATGTGTGAGTGTGGTGAGTGTTGAATGATGATGAAAGTATTTTCTTTTTGGGGATTTTCTTTCTTTTTTGGGTCACCCTGCCTCGGTGGGAGACGGCCGACTTGTTGAAAAAAAAAAAATATACACAACAAACATAAATAGTACTTAAATTAGTAATAGAAAAATAAACATTTAAAATAACATTTTTACTTAACTTTATTGAAGACTGTTGATGGCATCTGGAAGATATGGAGGAGTGAGGAAGGGGTTAGTGTTTGGAAGGGGAATCCCCTTCCATAAAGACTTTAGGTACCAAGTTCTTATCTGGGGTTACTTCCATTCTTTGTCTTTTAATGCCACTAGGACCAGCTTGAGAGTCACAGGATCCCTGTTTTACAAAATTACTGTCCACAGTCATCTGTCTCTGATGCCTCTTTAAGATTTCCCTAAAATGGGACGTGGTTCTGTCACTGAACTTGTTGCGGAGATGGCTTGTTTCAGCTTGGTCAAGGTGATATTTTTCGGCAAATGCCTGCACCCTGTTCCACATTGCACAAATCTCCTTAATTTTTTATCTATTTTTGGTTAGCATATCAACACCTTTTGCAACATCACCTTCCTTGATTTCTTTTCTCTTCATCAGGATAGAAGTGATTGTTCATTTGCCATTGCCATATATCCTGGCAAACTTCACAATTTGCATACCACTCTCGTATTTTTGTACTATCCCCTTCTTCACTTCTATGGTGTCTCTCACTTTCTTTACCACAGAGATACCACTAGGAAGTTTCTTTGGGCCCATGGTAGCTTATTTCACAGTTGCACTTAATAAACAAGCACCAGACACAATGAGTTAATTGTGAAATGTTTGGATTAGCGAGCAGGTTAGTGTTTACTCAAGCATAAACAAAGCCAGACTGGCTCACGATACCTGTGCGGGGGACGCGGGCTGGCATGGACAGGCGGACAGGTCTGGTATGCGGTACTAAACATGGGGCACAGTATGAAATTTGGTACAGAATTGAGCCGAAAAAAGCGGTCTAAACTCAAAGCATATGATACTCAGTGCGTATGAAACTCAGGGTTCCACTGAACTAATAATAATAATAATAAATTTATTTTGACATGATACATGGTTGTACAAAGGAATATAATAGTTGAGTGTTCATTCCAAAAGCCCCTTGTATGCAGAGCATTTCAGGCAAACTTAAAATTAACTGAAGATAACTAAGGCTATAGCAGATCAAATGGTCATTAGATGAGTTACAGTGAGTACAAGAGAACTGAGTATTAATAGGTAATGCTGTATGGGTTGAATAAGTCTACTAGTAGAGAGTAATTACAGTTTTGAATTATTTTCTAAAAATTACAGTACAGTGGACTCTCAGTTTTCGTGTTTAATCCATTCCAGACAGATAGGCAAAAATGGAAATCAGCGAAAACTGAACCATTTTCCCCATAAGAAATAATGTAAATCCAATTAATCCGTTCTAGACACCCAGAAGTATTAACAAAAAAATTAATTTTACCTAAACCCTTTCAGGGTTGAGAGGCCCTCTCCTAAACTTGTTCTCAGGGTCGAAAATTTTTTGGTAAAAAAAATTATTTTTTCTTATGAAATGATAGAGAATCTTTTCCCGATCGTAATAATACCAAGAGTATGAAATTTGATGGAAAACTTAGGAAATTATGCTCTCACGAAGTTAGCGGTCTCAACGATGTTTACGCATCGGCAATTTTGCTCACTTTGAGTCCTATTTTCGGCCAATTTCAGTGTGCTAGTCAAGAAAAATCAAATCTATTTTGCTAGAACTCCATTTATTCTATTGAATGAGTACAAGAAACCACTCATTTACTGATTTCAAGTATCCAGTAAAGTAGTCAGAAATTGGCAATTTTGCCAATTTCACACAAATTTCAGCAGATGACAATTTCCAAATAGGGTCCAGAATAAGCAAGACAGACATTCCTGGCACTAAAATAACATTTTTCTCTCTTCATTAGTCATGTCCCCACACCCCTCTTGCATCTCTTGCTTTCCACTTTGAATTTTTATTCTCACAAAAAATAGAAGATTTACTGTTATGCAGACTACTGCATTAGTGCAAAAATGGTATAACTAATATCAGTGCACTTGTGAAAGAATATTAGACTCACCAGTTGACGTGTATTGGACGCATGGCATGATTTGTTTACTTTTGAACATTGGCCAAAATCGAACATTTCTGCTACTTTGTGCTCAATTTCAAGGTACTTTTCATTGTGAAACCAATCAAAATCATCTCAATTTCTGTCATATGTCTTCCATTCTATAAAATGAGACCAAGAAAACGAGAATCCAGCATAAATATCGTACGAAAATACACTGCAAATTGCTGTTTTAAACGATAAACACAGTCGGAGTTTTTTATTTCTCATTATGCACTGTGTGCTGCAGAAATTTTGTTTTTATACTGTACACACAGACCTATTCTTTCATATGTAGGCCTACCAGCCTTCTCTTGCTAGATTTGAAGGCACTAGAATTTACGCATACTAGTACGGCACCAACCTTGGTGTGCAAGCAGTACTAGTATGACAACGACCCTGAAAGGGTTAATGCACATTTATTCTGACCCAGTGACTGCTTCCAGTTGTCTGACCTTTGCATTAGTAAGTTTATTCAGGTACAGGTACACAAAAATACAATTACTTAAATTATCTTATAGCATACCAGCATATGTTTAGATTACCTAGGATAACCCAAAAAGTCAGACAGTGTGATTTATTTCCATTGGCATCTATGGGTAGATGTTAGAATTGATTAAACTCAGTAAACAAGGTATGGCAGTGGTAATAATAACAATAATAATAATAATAATAATACACTCTTGAAGTCATTCTGTTTCGCTCCATTCTCCATATATATATATATATATATATATATATATATATGTATTTTCTTATAGTCGGACTTGAGTCCTGGAAATGGGAGGTGCGGTGCCTGCACTTTAGAGGAGGGGTTTGGGATATTGGCAGTTTGGAGGGGTATGTTGTGTATCTTTATACGTATATGCTTCTAAACTGTTGTATTCTGAGCACCTCTGCAAAAGCAGTGATAATGTGTGAGTGTGGTGAAAGTGTTGAATGATGAAAGAATTTTCTTTTTGGGGATTTTCTTTCTTTTTGGGGTCACCCTGCCTCGGTGGGAAACGACCAACTTGTTGAAAAAAAAAAAAATTATATATATATATATATATATATATATATATATATATATATATATGAGTGAATGGAGACGAATGATACTTGGGACCTGACGATCTGTTGGAGTGTGAGCAGGGTAATATTTAGTGAAGGGATTCAGGGAAACCGGTTATTTTCATATAGTCGGACTTGAGTCCTGGAAATGGGAAGTACAATGCCTGCACTTTAAAGGAGTGGTTTGGGATATTGGCAGTTTGGAGGGATATGTTGTGTATCTTTATACGTATATGCTTCTAAACTGTTGTATTCTGGGCACCTCTGCAAAAGCAGTGATAATGTGTGAGTGTGGTGAAAGTGTTGAATGATGATGAAAGTATTTTCTTTTTGGGGATTTTCTTTCTTTTTTGGGTCACCCTGCCTCGGTGGGAGACGACCGACTTGTTGAAAAAAAAAAAAAAAAATAATAATAAGGGAGTTAGTAGATGGGGAGATGGAGGTATTGGGTAGATGGCAGGAATATTTTGAGGAACTTTTAAATGTCAATGAAGAAAGGGGGGCTGTAATTTCATGAACTGGCCTGGGAGGTATACCATCTTTTACGAGTGAAGAAGAGCAGGATGTGAGTGTGGGGGAGGTGCGTGAGGCATTACATAGAATGAAAGGGGGTAAAGCAGCTGGAACTGATGGGATCATGACAGAAATGTTAAAAGCTGGGGGGGATAGTGTTGGAGAGGTTGGTATTTTTGTTTAATGTATGAAAGAGGGGAAGGTACCTAGGGATTGGCAGAAAGCCTGTATAATTCCTTAATATAAAGGGAAGGGGGACAAAAGAGAGGAAGAAGTTTACAGAGTGTACCAGGAAAAGTGTATGGTAGGGTTATTATTGAAAGAATTAAAGGCAAGACAGAATGTAGGATTGCAGATGAGCAAGGAGGTTTTAGAGCGGTTAGGGGATGTGTAGATCAAGCGTTTACATTGAAGCATATATGTGAACAGTATTTGGATTAAGGTAGAGAAGTTTTCATTGCATTTATGGATTTAGAAAAGGCATATTATAGAGTGCATAGAAGAGCAATGTGGCAGATGTTGTAAGTATATGGAATAAATAGTAAGTTACTATATGCTGTAAAGAGTTTTTATGAGGATAGGCTTAGGTTAGGGTGTGTCGAAGAGAGGGAGACTACTTCTCCGTAAAGTAGGTCTTAGACAGGGATGTGTAATGTCACCATGGTTGTTTAATATATTTATAGATGGGGTTGTAAAAGAAGTAAATGCTAAGGTGTTGGGGAGAGGGGTGGGATTAAATTACGGGGAATCAAATACAAAATGGGAATTGACACAGTTACTTTTTGCTGATGATACTGTGCTTATGGGAGATTCTAAAGAAAAATTGCAAAGGTTAGTGGACAAGCTTGGGAGAGTGTGTAAAGGTAGAAAGTTGAAAGTAAACATAGAAAAGAGTAAGGTGATGAGGGTATCAAATGATTTAGATGAAGAAAAATGAGGTATCAAATTGGAGAGGAGTAGTATGAAAGAAGTGAGTGTTTTCAGATATTTGGGAGTTGACGTGTGAGCAGATGGTTTTATGAAGGATGAGGTTAACCATAGATTTGATGAAGGAAAAAAGGTGAGTGGTGCATTGAAGTATATGTGGAGGCAAAAAACATTATCTATGGAGGCAAAGAAGGGAATGTATGAAAGTACAGTGGACCCCCGCATAGCGACCTTAATCCGTGCAAGAGGGCTGGCTGTTATGCGAAATGTTCGCTATGTGAATGAATTTTCCCCATAAGAAATAATGGAAATAAAATTAATCCGTGCAAGACACCCAAAAGTATGAAAAAAAAATTTTTTTACCACAAAAAAATGTTAATTTTAGTACACACAAACTGAAAAAGGCATGCACAATTACATGACACTTACTTTTATTGAAGATCTGGTGATGATTGATGGGATGGGAGGAGGGGAGAGAGAGTGTTAGTGTTTAGAAGGGGAATCCCCTTCCATTAAGACTTGAGGAGGCAAGTCCTTTTCTGGGGTTACTTCCCTTCTTCTTTTAATGCCACTAGGACCAGCTTCAGAGTCACTGGACTTCTTTCGCACAACATATCTGTCCATAGTGGCCTGTACCTCTCGTTCCTTTATGATTTGTCTAAAGTGGTTCACAACATTGTCATTGTAACAGTCACCAGCACGGCTTGCAATAGCTGTGTGAGGGTGATTTTCATCAAAAAAGGTTTGCACTTCAAGCCATTTTGCACACATTTCCTTAATCTTTGAAGTAGGCAATTCCTTCAATTTCTCTCTCCCCTCCTTTGAACCAGTTTCCCCAGGTCTGGCCTCTTGCTCTTGAAGTTGATCTATCAGCTCATCAGTGGTTAGTTCTTCATTGTCCTCCTCCACCAACTCTTCCACATCATCCCCACTAACCTCCAACCCCAAGGACTTCCCCAATGCCACAATTGATTCCTCAACTGGTATACTCCTCTCAGGGTTAGCCTCAAACCCTTCAAAATCCCTTTTGTCTACACATTCTGGCCACAGTTTCTTCCAAGCAGAGTTCAAGGTTCTCTTAGTCACTCCCTCCCAAGCCTTACCTATAAGGTTTACACAATTGAGGATATTAAAGTGATCCTTCCAAAACTCTTTTAGAGTCAATCGAGTGTCTGTGGTCACTTCAAAGCACTTTTGAAACAGAGCTTTTGTGTACAGTTTCTTGAAGTTGGAAATGACCTGCTGGTCCATGGGCTGCAGGAGAGGAGTGGTATTAGGAGGCAAAAACTTCACCTTAATGAAGCTCATGTCCCCATAAAGTCGCTCTTGCCACGTCTGTAGGATGACCAGGGGCATTGTCTAACACCAGGAGGCACTTAAGTTCTAATTTCTTTTCAGTTAGGTAATCTTTCACATTGGGGGCAAATGCATGGTGTAACCAGTTATAGAAAAATTCCCTAGTGACCCATGCCTTACTGTTTGCCCTCCACAGCACACACAAATTATCCTTGAGGACATTCTTTTGCCTGAACGCTCTGGGAGTTTCAGAGTGATACACTAATAAAGGCTTAACTTTGCAATCACCACTAGCATTGGCACACATCAACAAAGTAAGCCTGTCTTTCATAGGCTTATGTCCTGGGAGTGCCTTTTCCTCCTGAGTAATGTAGGTCCTGCTTGGCATTTTCTTCCAGAACAGGCCTGTTTCATCACAATTAAACACTTGTTCAGGTTTCAGTCCTTCAGTTTCTATGTACTCCTTGAATTCATGCACATATTTTTCAGCCGCTTTGTGGTCCGAACTGGCAGCCTCACCATGCCGTATCACACTATGTATGCCACTACGCTTCTTAAATCTCTCAAACCAACCTTTGCTGGCCTTAAATTCACTCACATCATCACTAGTTGCAGGCATTTTTTTAATTAAATCCTCATGCAACTTCCTAGCCTTTTCACATATGATCGCTTGAGAGACGCTATCTCCTGCTAGCTGTTTTTCATTTATCCACACCAATAAGAGTCTCTCAACATCTTCCATCACTTGCGATCTTTGTTTCGAAAACACAGTTAAACCTTTGGCAACAACAGCTTCCTTGATTGTCGTTTTCTTGCCCACAATAGAAGAGATGGTTGATTTGGGTTTCTTGTACAACCTGACCAGGTCGGTGATACGCACTCCACTTTCATACTTATCAATGATCTCTTTCTTCATTTCTATAGGAATTCTAACCCTTATTGCTGTAGGGTTGGAACTAGAAGCTTTCTTGGGGCCCATGGTCACTTATTTTCCAGAAACAGCACCGAAAACACTGTAATAATACGAAATATTCCGATTGTATGCTTGAATGTTACCGCGGAGGCTGGCTGGTAAACAGTGGCACAGGCGGCACATGTGAGGCTGGCTGAGGGCGCACATTGGACGCGTCTCGGACGAAGGCCGCTGAGCGGGTTTTTGTCCACTATGCGGGGCAAAATTTTAGCGAACAAAGCGTCCGCTATGCGGATTGTCCGCTATGCAAGGCGTCCGTTATGCGGGGGTCCACTGTATAGTGGTACCAACACTCTTATATGGGTATGAAGTTTAGATTGTAAAGGCTGCAGCGAGGAGGCGGTTGGAGGCAGTGGAAATGTCCTGTCTAAGGGCAATGTGTGGTGTAAATATTATGCAGAAAATTTGGAGTGGAAATTAGGAGAATGTGTGGAGTTAATAAAAGTATTAGTCTGAGGGCTGGAGAGGGATTATTGAGGTGGTTTGGTTATTTAGAGAGAATGGATCAAAGTAGAATGACATGGAGAGCGTATAAATCTGTAGGGGAAGGAAGGCAGGGTAGGGGTCGTCCTTGAAAAGGTTGGAGGGAGGGGGTAAAGGAGGTTTTGTGGGTGAGGGGCTTAGACTTCTAGCAAGCATGCGTGAGTGTGTTAGATAGGAGTGAATGGAGACGAATGGTATTTGGGACTTGACAAGCTGTTGGAGTGTGAGCAGGGTAATATTTAGGGATGAAGGGAAACCAGTTATTTTTATATAGGCAGACTTGAGTACAGGAAATGGGAAGTACAATGCCTGCACTTTAAAGGAAGGTTTTGGGATATTGTCAGTTTAGAGAGATATGTTGTGTATCTTTATATGTATATGCTTCTAAACTGTTGTGTTCTGGGCACCTCTGCAAAAACAGTGATTATGTATGAGTGAGGTGAAAGTGTTGAATGATGAAAGCATTTTCTTTTTGGGGATTTTCTTTATTTTTGGGTCACCCTTCCTCAGTGGGAGACGTCCAACTTGTTAAAATAATAATAATAATAATTGCTCTGGGGCACTTTATATTTAAGTTGAGCCTCTCCTCACTTAATGACGGAGTTCCGTTCCTAAGACTACATTGGTAAACGAATTCATCACTAACTGCCTCGCATATTTTAATGGTAGTATGTTTGTGTCAAGCATCTTTGATATTGTTTTAACTCTTTCGGGGTCCAGAAGCCAAATTTCGAAGTATGCACCAGGGTCCAAGAATTTAAAAAAAAAAATTGTTATTTTTTTCATATGAAATAGTAGAGAATCTTTTTCCGAAGGTATTAAAGCAGAAAGTACAAAATTTGATGGAAAATTGACGAAATTATGCTCTCGCTAATTTTGATGTGTCAGCGATATTTACACGTCGGCGATTTTGCCAGATTTGACACCCATTTTAGGCCAGTTACATTATTCCAGTCGACCAAATTCTTAACTATTTCACTAGTACAGTGGACCCCCGCATAACGATATTAATCCGTTCCTGAGAGCTCATTGTTATGCGAAATTATCGTTATGCGAATGAATTTTCCCCATAAGAAATAATGGAAATCAAATTAATCCGTGCAAGACACCCAAAAGTATGAAAAAAAAATTTTTACCACATGAAATATACATTTTCCTACACACAAAGAGAAGGATACATGCACAATAGTAGAGTAGTACATGCACAATATATATTGTGCATGTACTACTCTACTAAATGAAGAATAAATGACACTTACCTTTATTGAAGATGCAGCAATGACTGATGAGACACTGTGTCCTGGGAGTGCCTTTTCCTCCTGAGTACTGTAGGTCCTGTTTGGCATTTTCTTCCAGAACATGCCTTTTCAAACTGTGTATGCCACTACGATTCTTAAATCTCTCAAACCAACCTTTGCTGGCTTTAAATTCACCAATATGAGCACTAGTTCCAGGCGTTTTTCCCTGTTCACCTGGGTGTTAGTCGACTGGTGTGGGTTGCATCCTGGGAGACAAGATTAAGGACCCCAATGGAAATAAGTTAGACAGTCTTCGATGACACTGACTTTTTTGGGTTATCCTGGGTGGCTAACCCTCTGGGGTTAATTGTTTCTTGGTATTCTCAATAAGCCACACCAACAACGGTGCTACAGCAGCAGCAGCTGACAGTGCTACAGCAGCAGCAGACGGTGCTACAGCAGCAGCAGACGGTACTACAGCAGCAGCAGCAGCTGACGGTGCTACAGCAGCAGCAGCAGCTGACGGTGCTACAGCAGCAGCAGACGGTGCTACAGCAGCAGCAGACGGTACTACAGCAGCAGCAGCAGCTGACAGTGCTACAGCAGCAGCAGCTGACAGTGCAGCAGCAGCTGACAGTGCTACAGCAGCAGCTGACAGTGCTACAGCAGCAGCAGACGGTACTACAGCAGCAGCAGCAGCTGACGGTGTTACAGCAGCAGCAGCAGCAGCAGCAGCTGACGGTGCTACAGCAGCAGCAGCAGCAGCAGACAGTGCTACAGCAGCAGCAGCTGACAGTGCAGCAGCAGCTGACAGTGCTACAGCAGCAGCTGACAGTGCTACAGCAGCAGCAGACGGTGCTACAGCAGCAGCAGACGGTACTACAGCAGCAGCAGCAGCTGATGGTGGTACAGCAGCAGCAGCTGACAGTGCTACAGCAGCAGCAGCAGCTGACAGTGCTACAGCAGCAGCAGCATCAGCAGTTGACCATGGTACCACAGTATTTCGATAATATTTCTCACCCTTTTTACCACAGGGTTGGCACTAGAAGCTTTCTTGGGGCCCATGGTCACTTATTTTGCAGATAAAATCACCAAAAACGCTGTAATAATACAAAATGCTCCGATTGTATGCTTGGATGTTACCGCGGAGGCTGGCTTGTAAACATTGCCACCAGCGGATCATGTGAGGCTGGCTCAGGCCTCGCATAGACGATTCTCGGACGAATAGCATTGAGCGAGTTTTTTAGCGTTATGCGAGGCAAAATTTTAGTGATAAAATGTATCGCTATGCGGATTTAACGTTATGTGATGCCAACGGTATGCGGGGGTCCACTGTATTACTTCTATTCTATTGATTGAGCACAAGAAATTACCACGTCAACTGTTTCAACTGCAAAATAAAGCGATTGGAAAATGGTAATTTGGCCAATTTAACACGAAGTTCAAAATATTCCAATTTCAAAATAGGGTCAAGAATAAACAATGCAGACATTCCTGGCACTAAACAAACATTTCCTCAGTTCATTAGTTACATTTTGAGGCTTTACAAATGAATTCTTAAGTCAAGTCAAATGAATTCCATTTTGATTTTTTATTCACGTAATGAATTTTTATTCAAACAAAAAAATAGAAGTCTTACTGTCATGCAATATTGTAATAATTGTATAAATGATATCACCACATTTGTGAACGTATATTAGACCCACCAGCTGGCGTGTATTAGAAGTGTGGGATCATTTGTTTATTCATGAACATCGGCAAAAATTTAACATTTCCTCTACTTTGAGCTCAGTTTCAACCATTTCCAGTACTAAAACCAGTCAAAATCATCTCTATTTCTGTAATATATCATTCATTCTATGAAATGAGACCAAGAAATCGCAAATACAGCTATAAAAAACACATGAAGAAACACTGCGAAGTCACTGTTTTAATCGAAAATTATGGTCTCAGTTTTTTTCCTCTCATTATGCACTGTGTGCTGCAGGATTTGTTATATGTGGTGCACACATACCTCATAGATGTATTGTCTCATATCTAGGCCCAAATTTACCACTCACAGCTTATCAGAGTGAGCTGTGCTCATGGCATAGATCTACAGATCTACTCAAAGCCGTAGATCTACGGCACGCACCCTGAAAGGGTTAATGTCACCTTTGCACTATTTATAACATTGCTGGTACAGTGTAACCTCAACTTATGATTTTAATCCATTCTGTGACCTTGTTTGTATCCTGATTTGCTTGTATGCCGAGTCAATTTTCCTAATTTAAATTAAGTGAAATGCAATTAATCTGTTTCAGCCTCTCAGGAGGCATGACAAAATAATGCTTAGTTATCTATCACAATTCAGCTAATATGACATAATAAACAATATTAATAAATAGAAACATGATATATACTCTTGAATGACTAAAATAGGCCATAATATGGAAAGTGATGGCGACACCAGCAGTGGCAGAAAGCATCTTCCATTTGCTCTCCCACTCTAGTATCTTCCAAATCCATAACCCCCACAACTAGCTTGTGTTTATGATTAGTGGTGAGGTTGTCACATATGTAAACACACGTGTGGTCAAGACAGATGTATATACAGGTGAAGACATAATCACTGTGGCCACATTTGTGCTGGCGGCATCCACAGTGGTGGTGGTGGCAGCCAGCTGCCCCACTCTATGCTGCTGCCTTCTTCGTTTCTCTAGTTTTTTTTTGTAGTTTATAATTGCTTCCTGAACTGATTGTATGCAAATTCTGTCTCTTTGGGCGAGGCATTGTGTAAGAAATTTGTAAATACAGTGGTCCCTCGTTTATCATCGTTAATCCGTTCCTGGAAGTGCGACGATTATCGAAATAGATGATTTTCAAATCAATTTTCCCCTTAAGAAATAATGTAAATACAATTAATCCGTTCCTGACACCCAGAAGTATTGAAACAAAAAATGTTTTTACATGAAATATAGATTATTACTTTTATTAGCACACTGGCCGATTCCCACCAAGGCAGGGTGGCCTGAAAAAGAAAAACTTTCACCATCATTCTCTCCATCACTGTCTTGCCAGAAGGGTGCTTTACACTACAGTTTTTAAACTGCAACATTAACACCCCTCCTTCAGAGTGCAGGCACTGTACTTCCCATCTCCAGGACTCAAGTCCGGCCTGCCGGTTTCGCTGAATCCCTTCATAAATGTTACTTTGCTCACACTCCAACAGCACGTCAAGTATTAAAAACCATTTGTCTCCATTCACTCCTATCAAACACGCTCACGCATGCCCGCTGGAAGTCCAAGCCCCAAGTACATAAACAATACAATGGGACATGATAAATGAAACATTAACAGCATAACACTTACCTTTATTGGCGATTCTTCTTAGTGTATGGAAGACTGGAGGAGGAGAGAGATTGGATTAGTTACTGTTTGGACGGGGAATCCCCTTCAATCAACACCTCGGGTACCAAGTCCTTTTCTGGGATTACATACTTCTCTTCTCTGTTTCTTAATGCCACTAGGGCCAGCTTGAGAGTCACTGGAGTCCTGTCTTGCAAAAAAAAGTGTCCAGAGAGCTCTGTTTCTGGCATCTCTTTAAAACTTCCCTAAAATGGGCCAAGACTCTGTCACTGTACAAGTTGCTGATATGGCTTGCAGCATCCTTCTCAGGGTGATGTTTCTCCATAAATCTTTCCACCCTACCCCACATTTCAAAAATCTCCTTAATTTCTGAAGAAGGCACCTTCTTCCATCTCTCTTCCTCCTCCTCTGCAGCAAGATTCTAAGCTGCGATCTGTTGCTGTTCCTGCTGAAGCTCTTGCAGCTCCTCAGTGGTTAGCTCTTCATTGTGGTCCTCCACCAACTCTTCCACTCCCTCCAAACTCACATCCAACCCCATGGAACTCCCCAATGCCACAATAGATTTTAAAACTGACATAGGCTCATCAGGGTCAGCCACAAACCCTTCAAAATCCCTCTTGTGGACACAATCTGGCCACAGTGTTCTCCAAGCAACAACAGCTTCCTTGATTTCCTTTTTCTTTGCCACGATGGAAGATATGGTTGTATGGAGTTTGTTGTACATCCTGGCCAGTTCGGCCACACGTACGCCACTTTCATATTCAATGATTTTTTCTTAAATTCAATCGTATTTCTCACCTTCTTTACCTAAGGCTTGGCACTAGGAGCTTTCTTTGGAGCCATGGTAGCTTATTTAGCACTTGCAAGCATTAAAATGAATGGAATATTATGAGGGAACTGTCACTCACTGGTAAACAATGGCACACTGGCTGGGAAGGGAGGCCGAGACGGCTCAGAGCCGTGAATACGTGTCCAGGACAAACGACGATTAGTGAGTCAACTGACCATTTGCGAGCCAATGTTTTGACGAAAATAACACAACGATTTCTAAAAAGGACGACTATCGAGCCCGACAATTGTCGAGAGACCACTGTATAAGACAAAATTACACATCCCAAGGGTCTTCCTTTTGACCCTTGGTTGGCACTGAGATAGCCGTGGTCATAGCAGCTGTACCTACAGCCACCCAGAGGGTTACCAATTTCTATTTTGAAGCATTTGGCACAAAAATATAAAAAACAAAAATACGAAAAATGTCTAAAAATGACAACATATTATTATTACTATTGTATTATTATTATTATTATTATTATTATTATTATTATTATTATTATTATAATTATTGTTATTCTTAGTATGTACATATTATAATTATTATTATTATTATTATTATTATTATTATTATTATTAATACATACTGTTATTATTTTTTATTATCACACTGGCCGATTCCCACCAAGGCAGGGTGGCCCGAAAAAGAAAAAACTTTCACCATCATTCACTCCATCACTGTCTAGCCAGAAGGGTGCTTTACACTACAGTTTTTAAACTGCAACATTAACACCTCTCCTTCAGAGTGCAGGCACTGTACTTCCCATCTCCAGGACTCAAGTCCGGCCTGCCGGTTTCCCTGAACCCCTTCATAAATGTTACTTTGCTCACACTCCAACAGCACGTCAAGTATTAAAAACCATTTGTCTCCATTCACTCCTATCAAACACGCTCACGCATGCCTGCTGGAAGTCCAAGCCCCTCGCACACAAAACCTCCTTTACCCCCTCCCTCCAACCTTTCCTAGGCCGACCCCTACCCCGCCTTCCTTCCGCTACAGACTAATACACTCTTGAAGTTATTCTGTTTCGCTCCATTCTCTCCACATGTCCGAACCACCTCAACAACCCTTCCTCAGCCCTCTGGACAACAGTTTTGGTAATCCCGCACCTCCTCCTAACTTCCAAACTACGAATTCTCTGCATTATATTCACACCACACATTGCTCTCAGACATGACATCTCCACTGCCTCCAGCCTTCTCCTCGCTGCAACATTCATCACCCATGCTTTACACCCATATAAGAGCGTTGGTAAAACTATACTCTCATACATTCCCCTCTTTGCCTCCAAGGACAAAGTTCTTTGTCTCCACAGACTCCTAAGTGCACCACTCACCCTTTTCCCCTCATCAATTCTATGATTCACCTCATCTTTCATAGACCCATCCGCTGACACGTCCACTCCCAAATATCTGAATACATTCACCTCCTCCATACTCTCTCCCTCCAATCTGATATCCAATCTTTCATCACCTAATCCTCTTGTTATCCTCATAACCTTACTCTTTCCTGTATTCACTTTCAATTTTCTTCTTTTGCACACCCTACCAAATTCATCCACCAATCTCTGCAACTTCTCTTCAGAATCTCCCAAGAGCACAGTGTCATCAGCAAAGAGCAACTGTGACAACTCCCACTTTGTGTGATTCTTTATCTTTTAACTCCACGCCTCTTGCCAAGACCCTCGCATTTACTTCTCTTACAACCCCATCTATAAATATATTAAACAACCACGGTGACATCACACATCCTTGTCTAAGGCCTACCTTTACTGGGAAATAATTTCCCTCTTTCCTACATACTCTAACGTGAGCCTCACTATCCTCGTAAAAACTCTTCACTGCTTTCAGTAACCTACCTCCTACACCATACACCTGCAACATCTGCCACATTGCCCCCTATCCACCCTGTCATACGCCTTTTCCAAATCCATAAATGCCACAAAGACCTCTTTAGCCTTATCTAAATACTGTTCACTTATATGTTTCACTGTAAACACCTGGTCCACACACCCCCTACCTTTCCTAAAGCCTCCTTGTTCATCTGCTATCCTATTCTCCGTCTTACTCTTAATTCTTTCAATAATAACTCTACCATACACTTTGCCAGGTATACTCAACAGACTTATCCCCCTATAATTTTTGCACTCTCTTTTATCCCCTTTGCCTTTATACAAAGGAACTATGCATGCTCTCTGCCAATCCCTAGGTACCTTACCCTCTTCCATACATTTATTAAATAATTGCACCAACCACTCCAAAACTATATCCCCACCTGCTTTTAACATTTCTATCTTTATCCCATCAATCCCGGCTGCCTTACCCCCTTTCATTTTACCTACTGCCTCACGAACTTCCCCCACACTCACAACTGGCTCTTCCTCACTCCTACAAGATGTTGTTCCTCCTTGCCCTATACACAAAATCACGGCTTCATCAACATTTAACAATTCCTCAAAATATTCCCTCCATCTTCCCAATACCTCTAACTCTCCATTTAATAACTCTCCTCTCCTATTTTTAACTGACAAATCCATTTGTTCTCTAGGCTTTCTTAACTTGTTAATCTCACTCCAAAACTTTTTCTTATTTTCAACAAAATTTGTTGATAACATCTCACCCACTCTCTCATTTGCTCTCTTTTTACATTGCTTCACCACTCTCTTAACCTCTCTCTTTTTCTCCATATACTCTTCCCTCCTTGCATCACTTCTACTTTGTAAAAACTTCTCATATGCTAACTTTTTCTCCCTTACTACTCTCTTCACATCATCATTCCACCAATCGCTCCTCTTCCCTCCCGTACCCACTTTCCTGTAACCACAAACTTCTACTGAACACTCTAACACTACATTTTTAAACCTACCCCATTCCTCTTCGACCCCATTGCCTATGCTCTCATTAGCCCATCTATCCTCCAATAGCTGTTTATATCTTACCCTAACTGCCTCCTCTTTTAGTTTATAAACCTTCACCTCTCTCTTCCCTGATGCTTCTATTCTCCTTGTATCCCATCTACATTTTACTCTCACTGTAGCTACAACTAGAAAGTGATCTGATATATCTGTGGCCCCTCTATAAACATGTACATCCTGAAGTCTACTCAACAGTCTTTTATCTACCAATACATAATCCAACAAACTACTGTCATTTCGCCCTACATCATATCTTGTATACTTATTTATCCTCTTGTTCTTAAAATATGTATTACCTATAACTAAACCCCTTTCTATACAAAGTTCAATCAAAGGGCTCCCATTATCATTTACACCTGGCACCCCAAACTTACCTACCACACCCTCTCTAAAAGTTTCTCCTACTTTAGCATTCAGGTCCCCTACCACAATTACTCTCTCACTTGGTTCAAAGGCTCCTATACATTCACTTAACATCTCCCAAAATCTCTCTCTCTCCTCTGCATTCCTCTCTTCTCCAGGTGCATGCACGCTTATTATGACCCACTTCTCGCATCCAACCTTTACTTTAATCCACATAATTCTTGAATTTACACATTCATATTCTCTTTTCTCCTTCCATAACTGATCATTCAACATTACTGCTACCCCTTCCTTTGCTCTAACTCTCTCAGATACTCCAGATTTAATCCCATTTATTTCGCCCCCCCGAAACTCCCCTATCCCCTTCAGCTTTGTTTCGCTTAGGGCCAGGACATCCAACTTCTTTTCATTCATAACATCAGCAATCATGTTTCTTGTCATCCGCACTACATCCAGGCACATTTAAGCATCCCAGTTTTATAAAGTTTTTCTTCTTCTCTTTTTTAGTAAATGTCTACAGGAGAAGGGGTTACTAGCCCATTGCTCCCGGCATTTTAGTCACCTCATATGACACGCATGGCTTAAGGAAGAAAGATTCTTTTCCACTTCCCCATGGACAATAGAAGAAATAAAGAGGAACAAGAGCTATTTAGAAAAAGGAGAAAAACCTAGATGTATGTATATATATATGCATGTGCGTGTCTGTGAAGTATGACCAAAGTGTAAGTAGGAGTAGCAAGATATCCCTGTTATCTAGCGTGTTTATGAGACAGAAAAAGAAACCAGCAATCCTACCATCATGGAAAACAGTTACAGGTTTCTGTTTCACAGTCGTCTGGCAGGACGGTAGTACTTCCCTGGGTGGTTGCTGTCTACCAACCTACTACCTACATACATATTATAATACATACATAATAATACATTATAATACATACATAATACATAATTATAATACAAACGTATTATAATTATTATTATTGTTATAAATTTAGGGAACTGGAGCACAGATGCAATTTCCTAGATCAAGAGGCCATCACCACGTACATAATAATAATAATAATAATTGTGATATAATAATAATAATAATAGTAATAATTGTGATATAATAATAATAATAATAATTTCTGTCTCATAAACACGCTAGATAACAGGGATATCTTGCTACTCCTACTTACACTTTGGTCACACTTCACAGACACGCACATGCATATATATATACATACATCTAGGTTTTTCTCCTTTTTCTACATAGCTCTTGTTCTTCTTTATTTCTTCTATTGTCCATGGGGAAGTGGAAAAGAATCTTTCCTCCGTAAGCCTTGCGTGTCGTATGAGGCGACTAAAATGCCGGGAGCAATGGGCTAGTAACCCCTTCTCCTGTAGACATTTACTAAAAAAGAGAAGAAGAAAAACTTTATAAAACTGGGATGCTTGAATGTGCGTGGATGTAGTGCAGATGACAAGAAACAGATGATTGCTGATGCTATGAATGAAGAGAAGTTGGATGTCCTGGCCCTAAGCGAAACAAAGCTGAAGGGGATAGGGGAGTTTCGGTGGGGCGAAATAAATGGGATTAAATCTGGAGTATCTGAGAGAGTTAGAGCAAAGGAAGGGGTAGCAGTAATGTTGAATGATCAGTTATGGAAGGAGAAAAGAGAATATGAATGTGTAAATGCAAGAATTATGTGGATTAAAGTAAAGGTTGGATGCGAGAAGTGGGTCATAATAAGCGTGTATGCACCTGGAGAAGAGAGGAATGCAGAGGAGAGAGAGAGATTTTGGGAGATGTTAAGTGAATGTATAGGAGCCTTTGAACCAAGTGAAAGAGTAATTGTGGTAGGGGATCTGAATGCTAAAGTAGGAGAAACTTTTAGAGAGGGTGTGGTAGGTAAGTTTGGGGTGCCAGGTGTAAATGATAATGGGAGCCCTTTGATTGAACTTTGTATAGAAAGGGGTTTAGTTATAGGTAATACATATTTTAAGAAAAAGAGGATAAATAAGTATACAAGATATGATGTAGGGCGAAATGACAGTAGTTTGTTGGATTATGTATTGGTAGATAAAAGACTGTTGAGTAGACTTCAGGATGTACATGTTTATAGAGGGGCCACAGATATATCAGATCACTTTCTAGTTGTAGCTACACTGAGAGTAAAAGGTAGATGGGATGCAAGGAGAACAGAAGCATCAGGGAAGAGAGAGGTGAAGGTTTATAAACTAAAAGAGGAGGCAGTTAGGGAAAGATATAAACAGCTATTGGAGGATAGATGGGCTAATGAGAGCATAGGAAATGGAGTCGAAGAGGTATAGGGTAGGTTTAAAAATGTAGTGTTAGTGTTCAGCAGAAGTTTGTGGTTACAGGAAAGTGGGTGCGGGAGGGAAGAGGAGCGATTGGTGGAATGATGATGTAAAGAGAGTAGTAAGGGAGAAAAAGTTAGCATATGAGAAGTTTTTACAAAGTAGAAGTGATGCAAGGAGGGAAGAGTATATGGAGAAAAAGAGAGAGGTTAAGAGAGTGGTGAAGCAATGTAAAAAGAGAGCAAATGAGAGAGTGGGTGAGATGTTATCAACAAATTTTGTTGAAAATAAGAAAAAGTTTTGGAGTGAGATTAACAAGTTAAGAAAGCCTAGAGAACAAATGGATTTGTCAGTTAAAAATAGGAGAGGAGAGTTATTAAATGGAGAGTTAGAGGTATTGGGAAGATGGAGGGAATATTTTGAGGAATTGTTAAATGTTGTTGAAGATAGGGTTGCTGTGATTTCGTGTATAGGGCATGGAGGAATAACATCTTGTAGGAGTGAGGAAGAGCCAGTTGTGAGTGTGGGGAATGTTCGTGAGGCAGTAGGCAAAATGAAAGGGGGTAAGGCAGCCAGGATTGATGGGATAAAGATAGAAATGTTAAAAGCAGGTGGGGATATAGTTTTGGAGTGGTTGGTGCAGTTATTTAATAAATGTATGGAAGAGGGTAAGGTACCTAGGGATTGGCAGAGAGCATGCATAGTTCCTTTGTATAAAGGCAAAGGGGACAAAAGAGAGTGCAAAAATTATAGGGGGATAAGTCTGTTGAGTATACCTGGTAAAGTGTATGGTACAGTTATTAATGAAAGAATTAAGAGTAAGACGGAGAATAGGATAGCAGATGAACAAGGAGGCTTTAGGAAAGGTAGGGGGTGTGTGGACCAGGTGTTTACAGTGAAACATATAAGTGAACAGTATTTAGATAAGGCTAAAGAGGTCTTTGTGGCATTTATGGATTTGGAAAAGGCATATGACAGGGTGGATAGGGGGGCAATGTGGCAGATGTTGCAGGTGTATGGTGTAGGAGGTAGGTTACTGAAAGCAGTGAAGAGTTTTTACGAGGATAGTGAGGCTCAAGTTAGAGTATGTAGGAAAGAGGGAAATTATTTCCCAGTAAAAGTAGGCCTTAGACAAGGATGTGTGATGTCACCGTGGTTGTTTAATGTATTTATAGATGGGGTTGTAAGAGAAGTAAATGCGAGGGTCTTGACAAGAGGCGTGGAGTTAAAAGATAAAGAATCATACATAAAGTGGGAGTTGTCACAGTTGCTCTTTGCTGATGACACTGTGCTCTTGGGAGATTCTGAAGAGAAGTTGCAGAGATTGGTGGATGAATTTGGTAGGGTGTGCAAAAGAAGAAAGTTAAAAGTGAATACAGGAAAGAGTAAGGTTATGAGGATAACAAAAATATTAGTGATGAAAGATTGGATATCAGATTGGAGGGAGAGAGTATGGAGGAGGTGAAAGTATTCAGATATTTGGGAGTGGAGGTGTCAGCAGATGGGTCTATGAAGGATGAGGTGAATCATAGAATTGATGAGGGGAAAAGGGTGAGTGGTGCACTTAGGAGTCTGTGGAGACAAAGAACTTTGTCCTTGGAGGCAAAGAGGGGAATGTATGAGAGTATAGTTTTACCAACGCTTTTATATGGGTGTGAAGCATGGGTGATGAATGTTGCAGCGAGGAGAAGGCTGGAGGCAGTGGAGATGTCATGTCTGAGGGCAATGTGTGGTGTGAATATAATGCAGTGAATTCGTAGTTTGGAAGTTAGGAGGAGGTGCGGGATTACCAAAACTGTTGTCCAGAGGGCTGAGGAAGGGTTGTTGAGGTGGTTCGGACATGTAGAGAGAATGGAGTGAAACAGAATGACTTCAAGAGTGTATCAGTCTGTAGTGGAAGGAAGGCGGGGTAGGGGTCGGCCTAGGAAAGGTTGGAGGGAGGGGGTAAAGGAGGTTTTGTGTGCGAGGGGCTTGGACTTCCGGCAGGCGTGCGTGAGCGTGTTTGATAGGAGTGAATGGAGACGAATGGTTTTTAATACTTGATGTGCTGTTGGAGTGTGAGCAAAGTAACATATATGAAGGGGTTCAGGGAAACCGGCAGGCCGGACTTGAGTCCTGGAGATGGGAAGCACAGTGCCTGCACTCTGAAGGAGGGGTGTTAATGTTGCAGTTTAAAAACTGTAGTGTAAAGCACCCTTCTGGCAAGACAGTGATGGAGTGAATGATGGTGAAGGTTTTTCTTTTTCGGGCCACCCTGCCTTGGTGGGAATCGGCCAGTGTGATAATAAAAAATAAAAAAAATACAATGTAATAATAATAATAATAATAATAATAATACAATGTAATAATAATAATAATAATAATACAATAATTAATAATAATAATAATAATAATGAGAAACTTCAAAGGGCTATCAGTAGTTGGTGCCACCATCAGCAAAACATTGGTAACCACAACTAATACACTTTTCACCTGCCTAGACTTAAGTAGTTCATTAGTATTAGGTTAAGTCTCCCCGAAATGCCTCAGCATGATAGTGGCCTTCTTTGCTCCAATCATATTATATGTAAACACATTGTAACATGATATGTAAACACACATTGTAGCCTTTGCAAAGAAATAAATATTTTATGTATTTATTTATTCAAGGAACCTCCCTTGAGGGGGAAGTTCGTATCCTGAAATTTTGTTCGTATCCAGGAATCAGAAAATCGACCACACGACAGTTCGTATCCTGAAAAATTCGCATGGTGGGGTGTTCGTAAGCAGAGGTTCCACTCTGTATTGTAATAAACAGAATAGACGAAATCAGCTCTAATATACATTAGTTTGGTATGTATATTGGTCAAAGAACCATCGTAAGTGAGAGTCGTTGGTAAACAAGTGGTACATCGCTAAGTGAGGAGATGCCGTACATTATTTAGGTATGCATACTTATCGGAGCAAGAGGCTGGTAACCCCTTCTCCTGTATATATTACTAAATGTAAAAGGAGAAACTTTGGTTTTTCCTTTTGGGCCACCCCACCTCATTGGGATGCGGCCGATGTGTTGAAAGAAAGAAAAGCATACTTATCAGAGAGCCTTTTGTAGGCCCGAGTCATCAGTAAACGAGTACATTGGTAAGTGAGGAGAGGCTGTATTATATTTGGTGTAGGAGCGGTAGGTGTCAAGCTACTATACCTGCCTTTCTACATTAAGACTACAAATATTTTAAGATAAGTAATGAGTGTACTGTATAGCATTGTATTGCTCTGGGGTGGTTTAATTGTTGTATATTACATATAGGTGTGGTAGCCACTTTGGCTACCATACCTACCACACCTGACTCTCAACAATAAATACTACTCACCTCTCAAGCTACATTAAGACCACAAATATTTAAAGGTAAGTAATGAATATACTGTGTATGTCTTTTAGTTTTTATTGTTTTTAATGCCTAGTTCTCTTGCTAACTTAATATATGTTTGTAAATTTATCTGGCATATATATGCATTTATTAGTGGAAAAAATGGCGTTCTGCTTTACGGCAATTTCCACTTTACGGTGGTAGCCTGGTGCCTAACCTGCATAAATTGTTTATAATTCAGTCTTGCCAAAGTTGTAATTTTTAAATATACACTTAAAATTTGACTAATTTCTACCAAACAAACATCAGCTCTCCATGCTTAAAATGAATATATGTAATGTATTAATGCTTTTGGTTAAAAATAGCAAAATATTATTAACAATTTGTTTTTTAGTATTTTTAGTGATTGTATCTGCAAATATGATGAAGTAAATCAATTTGTTTTGAAATCCTTTGAACTTAAGTGCAGATGATTGTAAGCTGGGGATCTACTGTACAGTATTTGTTTCCTGTTGAATGATATAATGTTTATTTGTATTGTTTCTTACAGGATTTCCAAGTATTCCATTGGCTGAAGCACACAGATATATTAAAAGTTTTACACTGAAGGTTCCTTGGTATAATATTAAGGGCATCAGTATTTGGTGTATGATTCACTCTTGTTATGACTGTAAGTGTCTGAAGGATGCTAGCATTATTAATACTCATAAAGAGGATCAGAAAGAAAAAATTGAGAGTGATATCAGCAGTAACTCTGCTTCCAAAACACCTAATTCAGTTGACACATTTGAGGAGGCTTTAAGAGAGAAAACAAATAGTGATTTGCTATTACCATCTCATGACTGTAAATCAGAGGATCTGGATATCTCATCAAAATCTGGTTGCACTGTTGTTAATGTTGTTGTTAATAACACTGAAGCTAAACGCAATTACAGGTGGAAACTGAAAAATTGGTACCACTCAGTGAAGACTCACTGTGCTCGGACTTGTGGGTATTCAAAACAAGGAATGACAGAGGAAACTAAATATATGACACTTAGTGGGCTTGCTGCAAGAGAAATTACCCCAGAACAAGTAGTGGAAACTGTAGTTAAATCTCTCAGATATCCAAAGGAAAAAGTTAATTCACCTATGCTTCCAGCTAGTGGAAGTTTTGAATCTTTTATGAATGACTCTTTTACAAATTTACATAGTGCCTTGGAAAGTACCTCAGATAATGGAGAATTGAATGCGACCAAGGTTAAAGTGGCCCATAAAGTAGTGCCACTTGTGGACTTAACTACATCAAGTAACGTGGATGAATTAGATGTCTCGCCTGTGTCTTCCAAGCCTCGGAAACGATCTAAAGCAAAATCCCTAAAGACATTGTCTGATTCATCAAAAGATGTAAAAATGTTTGGAAAAAAGAGAAGCACTTTGTATGATTGCTCGGGAAGCCCATCAGCAAAGAGGCAGCACATGTCGAGCATTCAGGAAGACAGCATAAACCCGATCATTTCATCTACTGAGAGCGTATTTCTTGATGACAGCAGATCATCCTTAACACCTGTAAAACATGTGAATAATGATAAGGATTGGGAAGAAAGTGATGGTAGCAAGCTTTCTAGAAGACCATTGTCACTACTGGAGATGATGGTTGCAGAAGAAAAGAGAGGTGAACTTGAGCTTGACCTGTCGAACAACTTCCCAGGGAATGCATTACTGGTTGCTGAGGCTCGCTTTAGGAAACTTATCAACATGAATATTATTGGTGTTGTTGGAATCAACAAAGCTGGAAGGTAACTCAAATATATAATAGAAATTAAATAAAAAAATTACCTGCTCCTGCACTGCTTTCTAGTTCTTTATTGTTACATTAACAGTTCTTTATTGTTACATTAACAGTTCTTTATTGTTACATTAACAGTTTTTTATTGTTACATTAACAGTTCTTTATTGTTACATTAACAGTTCTTTATTGTTACATTAACAGTTCTTTATTGTTACATTAACAGTTCTTTATTGTTACATTAACAGTTCTTCATTGTTATATTAACAGTTCTTTATTGTTACATTAACAGTATTATATAAAGACCTGTTGTGTATTGTCTGCAAGTTAACACTGTAGCACTTGTAGGCCTATACTGTTGTGTAGTATCTGCAAGTTAATACTATAGCACTCATAGGCCTATACTGTTGTGTAGTGTCTGCAAGTTAACACTGTAGCACTTGTAGGCCTATACTGTTGTGTAGTATCTGCAAGTTAATACTATAGCACTCATAGGCCTATACTGTTGTGTAGTGTCTGCAAGTTAACACTATAGCACTTGTAGGCCTATACTGTTGTGTAGTATCTGCAAGTTAATACTATAGCACTCATAGGCCAATACTGTTGTGTAGTGTCTGCAAGTTAACACTATAGCACTTGTAGGCCTATACTGTTGTGTAGTATCTGCAAGTTAATACTATAGCACTCATAGGCCTATACTGTTGTGTAGTGTCTGCAAGTTAACACTATAGCACTTGTAGGCCTATACTGTTGTGTAGTACCTGCAAGCTAATACTATAGCACTCATAGGCCTATACTGTTGTGTAGTGTCTGCAAGTTAACACTATAGCACTTGTAGGCCTATACTGTTGTGTAGTATCTGCAAGTTAACACTGTAGCACTTGTAGGCCTATACTGTTGTGTAGTATCTGCAAGTTAATACTATAGCACTCATAGGCCTATACTGTTGTGTAGTATTTGCAAGTTAACACTATAGCACTTCTAGGCCTATACTGTTGTGTAGTACCTGCAAGTTAACACTATAGCAATTATAGGCCTATACTGTTGTGTAGTATCTGCAAGTTAACACTGTAGCACTCATAGACCTATACTGTTGTGTAGTATCTGCAAGTTAACACTATAGCACTCATAGGCCTATACTGTTGTGTAGTATCTGCAAGTTAACACTATAGCACTCAGGCCTATACTGTTGTGTAGTATATGCAAGTTAACACTATAGCACTCATAGACCTATACTGTTGTGTAGTATCTGCAAGTTAACACTATAGCACTCATAGACCTATACTGTTGTGTAGTATCTGCAAGTTAACACTATAGCACTCATAGGCCTATACTGTTGTGCAGTGTCTGCAAGTTAATACTATAGCACTCATAGGCCTATACTGTTGTGTAGTATCTGCAAGTTAATACTATAGCACTCATAGGCCTATACTGTTGTGTAGTATCTGCAAGTTAACACTATAGCACTTACAGGCCTATACTGTTGTGCAGTGTCTGCAAGTTAATACTATAGCACTCATAGGCCTATACTGTTGTGTAGTATCTGCATGTTAATACTATATCTGCAAGTTAACAGTATAGCACTTATAGGCCTATACTGTTGTGTAGTATCTGCAAGTTAACACTATAGCACTCATAGGCCTATACTGTTGTGTAGTATCTGCAAGTTAATACTATAGCACTCATAGGCCTATACTGTTGTGTAGTATCTGCAAGTTAATACTATGGCACTCATAGGCCTATACTGTTGTGTAGTATCTGCAAGTTAACACTATAGCACTCATAGGCCTATACTGTTGTGTAGTGTCTGCAAGTTAACACTATAGCACTCATAGGCCTAAACTGTTGTGTAGTATCTGCAAGTTAATACTATAGCACTCATAGGCCTATACTGTTGTGTAGTATCTGCAAGTTAACACTATAGCACTCATAGGCCTATACTGTTGTGTAGTGTCTGCAAGTTAACACTATAGCACTCATAGGCCTAAACTGTTGTGTAGTATCTGCAAGTTAATACTATAGCACTCATAGGCCTATACTGTTGTGTAGTATTTGCAAGTTAACACTATAGCACTTATAGGCCTATACTGTTGTGTAGTACCTGCAAGTTAACACTATAGCAATTATAGGCCTATACTGTTGTGTAGTATCTGCAAGTGAACACTGTAGCACTCATAGACCTATACTGTTGTGTAGTATCTGCAAGTTAACACTATAGCACTCATAGGCCTATACTGTTGTGTAGTATCTGCAAGTTAACACTATAGCACTCGTAGGCCTATACTGTTGTCTAGTATATGCAAGTTAACACTATAGCACTCATAGACCTATACTGTTGTGTAGTATCTGCAAGTTAACACTATAGCACTCATAGACCTATACTGTTGTGTAGTATCTGCAAGTTAACACTATAGCACTCATAGGCCTATACTGTTGTGCAGTATCTGCAAGTTAACACTATAGCACTCATAGGCCTATACTGTTGTGTAGTATTTGCAAGTTAACACTATAGCACTTATAGGCCTACACTGTTGTGTAGTACCTGCAAGTTAACACTATAGCAATTATAGGCCTATACTGTTGTGTAGTATCTGCAAGTTAACACTGTAGCACTCATAGACCTATACTGTTGTGTAGTATTTGCAAGTTAATACTATAGCACTCATAGGCCTATACTGTTGTGTAGTATTTGCAAGTTAATACTATAGCACTCATAGGCCTATACTGTTGTGTAGTATCTGCAAGTTAACACTATAGCACTTATAGGCCTATACTGTTGTGTAGTATCTGCAAGTTAATACTATAGCACTCATAGGCCTATACTGTTGTGTAGTATTTGCAAGTTAATACTATAGCACTCATAGGCCTATACTGTTGTGTAGTATCTGCAAGTTAACACTATAGCACTCATAGGCCTATACTGTTGTGTAGTATCTGCAATACTATGGCACTCATAGGCCTATACTGTTGTGTAGTATCTGCAAGTTAACACTATAGCACTCATAGGCCTATACTGTTGTGTAGTGTCTGCAAGTTAACACTATAGCTCTCATAGGCCTATACTGTTGTGTAGTATCTGCAAGTTAATACTATAGCACTCATAGGCCTATACTGTTGTGTAGTATCTGCAACTTAACACTATAGCACTTATAGGCCTATACTGTTGTGCAGTGTCTGCAAGTTAATACTATAGCACTCATAGGCCTATACTGTTGTGTAGTATCTGCAAGTTAATACTATAGCACTCATAGGCCTATATTGTTGTGTAGTATCTGCAAGTTAACACTATAGCACTTATAGGCTTATACTGTTGTGTAGTATCTGCAAGTTAACACTATAGCACTCATAGGCCTATACTGTTGTGTAGTATCTGCAAGTTAACACTATAGCACTCATAGGCCTATGCTGTTGTGTAGTATTTGCAAGTTAACACTATAGCACTTATAGGCCTATACTGTTGTGTAGTACCTGCAAGTTAACACTATAGCAATTATAGGCCTATACTGTTGTGTAGTATCTGCAAGTTAACACTGTAGCACTCATAGACCTATACTGTTGTGTAGTATCTGCAAGTTAACACTGTAGCACTCATAGGCCTATACTGTTGTGTAGTATCTGCAAGTTAACACTGTAGCACTCATAGGCCTATACTGTTGTGTAGTATCTGCAGGTTAACACTATAGCACTCATAGGCCTATACTGTTGTGTAGTATATGCAAGTTAACACTATAGCACTCATAGACCTATACTGTTGTGTAGTATCTGCAAGTTAACACTATAGCACTCATAGACCTATACTGTTGTGTAGTATCTGCAAGTTAACACTATAGCACTCATAGACCTATACTGTTGTGTAGTATCTGCAAGCTATATGGTACTGTATCATCCATAGATCTGTACCCTATATAGCATCTATAAACTACATTTTATCAGATTTTTTTTTTTTTTTTTTTTTAACAAGTCGGCCGTCTCCCACCGAGGCAGGGTGACCCAAAAAAGAAAGAAAATCCCCAAAAAGAAAATACTTTCATCATCATTCAACACTTTCACCACACTCGCACATTATCACTGTTTTTGCAGAGGTGCTCAGAATACAACAGTCTAGAAGCATACACATATAAAGATACACAACATATCCCTCCAAACTGCCAATATCCCAAACCCCTCCTTTAAAGTGCAGGCATTGTACTTCCCATTTCCAGGACTCAAGTCCGACTATATGAAAATAACCGGTTTCCCTGAATCCCTTCACTAAATATTACCCTGCTCACACTCCAACAGATCGTCAGGTCCCAAGTACCATTCGTCTCCATTCACTCCTATCTAACACGCTCACGCACGCTTGCTGGAAGTCCAAGCCCCTTACCCACAAAACCTCCTTTACTCCCTCTCTCCAACCCTTTCGAGGACGACCCCTAGCCCTCTTTCCTTCCCCTATAGATTTATATGCTTTCCATGTCATTCTACTTTGATCCATTCTCTCTAAATGACCAAACCACCTCAACAACCCCTCTTCTGAACTCTGACTAATGCTTTTATAAACTCCACACCTTCTCCTAATTTCCACACTCCGAATTTTCTGCATAATATTTACACCACACATTGCCCTTAGACAGGACATCTCCACTGCCTCCAACCGTCTCCTCGCTGCTGCATTTACCACCCAAGCTTCACATCCATATAAGAGTGTTGGTACTACTATACTTTCATACATTCCCTTCTTTGCCTCCATAGATAACGTTTTTTGACTCCACATATACCTCAACGCACCACTCACCTTTTTTCCCTCATCAATTCTATGATTAACCTCATCCTTCATAAATCCATCCGCCGACATGTCAACTCCCAAGTATCTGAAAACATTCACTTCTTCCATACTCCTCCTCCCCAATTTGATATCCAATTTTTCTTTATCTAAATCATTTGATACCCTCATCACCTTACTCTTTTCTATGTTCACTTTCAACTTTCTACCTTTACACACATTCTCAAACTCATCCACTAACCTTTGCAATTTTTCTTTAGAATCTCCCATAAGCACAGTATCATCAGCAAAAAGTAACTGTGTCAATTCCCATTTTGAATTTAATTCCCCATAATTTAATCCCACCCCTCTCCCGAACACCCTAGCATTTACTTCTTTTACAACCCCATCTATAAATATATTAAACAACCATGGTGACATTACACATCCCTCTCTAAGACCTACTTTTACCGGGAAGTATTCTCCCTCTATTCTACACACCCTAACCTGAGCCTCACTATCCTCATAAAAGCTCTTTACAGCATTTAGTAACTTACCACCTATTCCATATACTTGCAACATCTGCCACATTGCTCTTCTATCCACTCTATCATATGCCTTTTCTAAATCCATTAATGCAATAAAAACTTCCCTACCTTTATCTAAATACTGTTCACATATATGCTTCAATGTAAACACTTGATCTACACATCCCCTACCCACTCTGAAGCCTCCTTGCTCGTCCGCAATTCTACATTCTGTCTTACCTCTAATTCTTTCAATTATAACCCTACCGTATACTTTTCCTGGTATACTCAGTAAACTTATTCCTCTATAATTTCTACAATCTCTTTTGTCCCCTTTCCCTTTATATAAAGGGACTATACATGCTCTCCACCAATCCCTAGGTACCTTCCCCTCTTTCATACATTTATTAAACAAAAGTACCAACCATTCCAACACTATATCCCCCCCTGCTTTTAACATTTCTGTCATGATCCCATCAGTTCCAGCTGCTTTACCCCCTTTCATTCTACATAATGCCTCACGTACCTCCACCACACTTACATTCTGCTCTTCTTCACTCCTAAAAGATGGTATACCTCCCTGGCCAGAGCATGAAATTACCGCCTCCCTTTCTTCCTCAACATTTAAAAGTTCCTCAAAATATTCTCGCCATCTACCTAATACCTTCCTCTCCCCATCTACTAACTCCCCTACTCTGTTTTTAACTGACAAATCCATACTTTCCCTAGGCTTTCTTAACTTGTTTAACTCACTCCAAAATTTTTTCTTATTTTCATTAAAATTTCTTGACAGTGCCTCTCCCACTCTTTCATCTGCTCTCCTTTTGCACTCTCTCACCACTCTCTTCACCTTTCTTTTACTCTCCATATACTCTGCTCTTCTTATAACACTTCTGCTTTGTAAAAACCTCTCATAAGCTACCTTTTTCTCTTTTATCACACCCTTTACTTCATCATTCCACCAATCACTCCTCTTTCCTCCTGCTCCCACCCTCCTATAACCACAAACTTCTGCCCCACATTCTAATACTGCATTTTTAAAACTATTCCAACCCTCTTCAACCCCCCCACTACTCATCTTTGCACTAGCCCACCTTTCTGCCAATAGTCGCTTATATCTCACCCGAACTTCCTCCTCCCTTAGTTTATACACTTTCACCTCCCTCTTACTTGTTGCCACCTTCCTCTTTTCCCATCTACCTCTTACTCTAACTGTAGCTACAACTAAATAATGATCCGATATATCAGTTGCCCCTCTATAAACATGTACATGTACTTTCATTTATCATATATAAACTTCTCCTTCAAGACAGCTGTACTCTACTTTCATTTATCATATATAAACTTCTCCTTCAAGACAGCTGTACTCTACTTTCATTTATCATATATAAACTTCTCCTTCAAGACAGCTGTACTCTACTTTCATTTATCATATATAAACTTCTCCTTCAAGACAGCTGTACTCTACTTTCATTTCAATAGTAAAGCTGCTTTTAATCTGCTATTTGTTTATTACATTTTTATTACTATTGATAGTTTAATTTCCAGGGATATCCATATCCCAGGTTTATTGAACATGCAAGATCACTATAACTCCTGCATTTGTTTTATTACTACAGTTTTTTCACACTGATAATTGTAAGACTTCATTTGACATCATTAGCATAATTTCTTTTTTTTTTTTTATCACTTCTGCCCTCTCCCCCTGAGGCAGGGTGACTCAAAATGAAAAGTGCTTTCACCATCATTCAACACTTTCACCATCATTCACACATAATCACTGTCTTTTCAGAGGCGTTTAGATACGACAGTGTAGATGTCACTCCAAACTGCCAATATACCAAATCCCTCATCTAAAGTGCAGGCATTGTACTTCCCACCTCCAGGACTCAGGTCTGGCTAACCAGTTTCCCTTCACAAAATATTACCCTGCTCACACACGGCTCGTCAAGTCCCAAAAACCATTCATCTCCATTCACTCCTATCTAACACACTCACATGCCTGCTGTATGTCCAAGCCTCTTTGTATGTAGAAATAATTTTCTGTAATTCATTTTAGTCTTTTGCAGTTTTTTTTTTTTTCCAACAAGTTGGCCGTCTCCCACCAAGGCAGGGTGACCCAAAAAAGAAAGAAAATCCCCAAAAAGAAAATACTTTCATCATCATTCAACACTTTCACCACACTCACACATTATCACTGTTTTTGCAGAGGTGCTCAGAATACAACAGTCTAGAAGCATACACATATAAAGATACACAACATATCCCTTCAAACTTCCAATATCCCAAATCCCTCCTTTAAAGTGCAGGCATTGTACTTCCCATTTCCAGGACTCAAGTCCGACTATATGAAAATAACCGGTTTCCCTGAATCCCTTCACGAAATATTACCCTGCTCACACTCCAACAGATCGTCAGGTGCCAAGTACCATTCGTCTCCATTCACTCCTAACACGCTCACGCACGCTTGCTGGAAGTCCAAGCCCCTTGCCCACAAAACCTCCTTTATCCCCTCTCTCCAACCCTTTCGAGGACGACCCCTACCCCGCCTTCCTTCCCCTATAGATTTATATGCTTTCCATGTCATTCTACTTTGATCCATTCTCTCTAAATGACCAAACCACCTCAACAACCCCTCTTCTGCCCTCTGACTAATACTTTTATTAACTCCACACCTTTTCCTAATTTCCACACTCCGAATTTTCTGCATAATATTTACACCACACATTGCCCTCAAACAGGACATCTCCACTGCCTCCAACCGTCTCCTCGCTGCTGCATTTACCACCCAAGCTTCACACCCATATAAGAGTGTTGGTACTACTATACTTTCATACATTCCCTTCTTTACCTCCATAGATAACGTTTTTTGACTCCACATATACCTCAACGCACCACTCACCTTTTTTCCCTCATCAATTCTATGATTAACCTCATCCTTCATAAATCCATCCGCCGACACGTCAACTCCCAAGTATCTGAAAACATTCACTTCTTCCATACTCCTCCTCCCCAATTTGATATCCAATTTTTCTTTATCTAAATCATTTGACACCCTCATCACCTTACTCTTTTCTATGTTCACTTTCAACTTTCTACCTTTACACACATTCCCAAACTCATCCACTAACCTTTGCAATTTTTCTTTAGAATCTCCCATAAGCACAGTATCATCAGCAAAAAGTAACTGTGTCAATTCCCATTTTGAATTTGATTCCCCAAAATTTAATCCCACCCCTCTCCCGAACACCCTAGCATTTACTTCCTTTACAACCCCATCTATAAATATATTAAACAACCATGGTGACATTACACATCCCTGTCTAAGACCTACTTTTACCGGGAAGTAGTCTCCCTCTCTTCTACACACCCTAACCTGAGCCTCACTATCCTCATAAAAACTCTTTACAGCATTTAATAACTTACCACCTATTCCATATACTTGCAACATCTGCCACATTGCTCCTCTATCCACTCTATCATAGGCCTTTTCTAAATCCATAAATGCAACAAAAACTTCCCTACTGTTATCTAAATACTGTTCACATATATGCTTCAATGTAAACACTTTTTCTACACATCCCCTACCCACTCTGAAACCTCCTTGCTCATCCGCAATCCTACATTCTGTCTTACCTCTAATTCTTTCAGTTATAACCCTACCATACACTTTTCCTGGTATACTCAGTAAACTTATTCCTCTATAATTTTTACAGTCTCTTTTGTCCCCTTTCCCTTTATATAAAGGGACAATACATGCTCTCTGCCAATCCCTAGGTACCTTCCCCTCTTTCATACATTTATTAAACAAAAGTACCAACCACTCCAACACTATCCCCCCCTGCTTTTAACATTTCTGTCATGATCCCATCAGTTCCAGCTGCTTTACCCCCTTTCATTTTACGTAATGCCTCACGTACCTCCCCCACACTTACATTCTGCTCTTCTTCACTCCTAAAAGATGGTATACCTCCCTGACCAGTGCATGAAATTACTGCCTCTGTTTCTTCCTTAACATTTAAAAGTTCCTCAAAATATTCTCGCCATCTACCTAATACCTCCATCTCCCCATCTACTAACTCCCCTACTCTGTTTTTAACTGACAAATCCATACTTTCCCTAGGCTTTCTTAACTTGTTTAACTCACTCCAAATTTTTTCTTATTTTCATTAAAATTTCTTGACAGTGCCTCTCCCACTCTATCATCTGCTCTCCTTTTGCACTCTCTCACCACTCTCTTTACCTTTCTTTTACTCTCCATATACTCTGCTCTTCTTATAACACTTCTGCTTTGTAAAAACCTCTCATAAGCTACCTTTTTCTCTTTTATCACACCCTTTACTTCATGATTCCACCAATCACTCCTCTTTCCTCCTGCCCCCACCCTCCTATAACCACAAACTTCTGCCCCACATTCTAATACTGCATTTTTAAAACTATTCCACTACTCATCTTTGCACTAGCCCACCTTTCTGCCAATAGTCGCTTATATCTCACCCGAACTTCCTCCTCCCTTAGTTTATACACTTTCACCTCCCTCTTACTTGTTGTTGCCACCTTCCTCTTTTCCCATCTACCTCTTACTCTAACTGTAGCTACAACTAAATAATGATCCAATATATCAGTTGCCCCTCTATAAACATGTACATCCTGGAGCCTACCCATCAACCTTTTATCCACCAATACATAATCTAATAAACTACTTTCATTATGTGCTACATCATACCTTGTATATTTATTTATCCTCTTTTTCATAAAATATGTATTACTTATTACCAAATCTCTTTCTACACATAGCTCAATTAAAGGCTCCCCATTTACATTTACCCCTGGCACCCCAAATTTACCTACTACTCCCTCCATAACATTTTTACCCACTTTAGCATTGAAATCCCCAACCACCATTGCTCTCACACTTGATTCAAAACTCCCCACACATTCACTCAACATTTCCCAAAATCTCTCTCTCTCCTCTACACTTCTCTCTTCTCCAGGTGCATATACGCTTATTATAACCCACTTTTCACATCCAATCTTTATTTTACTCCACATAATCATTGAATTAATACATTTATAGTCCCTCTTTTCCTGCCATAGCTTATCCTTCAACATTATTGCTACTCCTTCTTTAGCTCTAACTCTATTTGAAACCCCTGACCTAATCCCATTTATTCCTCTCCACTGAAACTCTCTTACCCCCTTCAGCTTTGTTTCACTTAAAGCCAGGACATCCAGCTTCTTCTCATTCATAACATCCACAATCATCTCTTTCTTATCATCTGCACAACATCCACGCACATTCAGACTTCCCACTTTGACAATTTTCTTCTTATTCTTTTTAGTAATCTTTGCAGGAAAAGGGGTTACTAGCCCATTGTTCCCGGCATTTTAGTTGACTTTTACAACACGCATGGCTTACGGAGGAAAGATTCTTATTCCACTTCCCCATGGATATAAAAGGAAAAGTAATAAGACCAAGAACTATTAAGATAAAACCAAAGAAAACTCAGATGAGTGTGTATAAATAAATGTGTACATGTATGTGTAGTGTGACCTAAGTGTAAGTAGAAGTAGCAAGACATGCCTGTAATCTTGCATATTTATGAGACAGACAAAAGACATCAGCAATCCTACCATCATGTAAAACAATCACAGGCTTTCGTTTTACACTCACTTGGCAGGACTGTAGTACCTCCCTGGGTGGTTGCTGTCTACCAACCTACTATACTTTTGCAGTTAAAAAAAAAAAAATTTAGAATAGGCAAATTCTGTTTTGCCCAAAATTCTTACTTTTCACTCAACCTTATGTATAACTTTTTGCAAAATTTGCTTTAGTTCCCAGTGTAGCAATCATATAAATTAAGATAGCAGCACCTTGGTGATGTATCCAATTTCGCTAAATAAAAAAATGTTTTTGTCTTACAGTGCTCACTAATAAGCATCCTTTTTAATTACATACAGTAATAGCTGTTATTCATTGTTGGAAAAATAAGATTTGAAATTGATATTATATCTTAAAATTTAGAATTTTCTGTACAAGAGCATCAATTCTGACAATTCACATGTAAATATTAGCACTGTTTCTAAATAAGAGAATATGCTTTTCATAATATCCTCTAAAATAACTTTTGCTTCTCTTTAGATGCATCATTGGCACTGTTGATTCAATCGAGTCCTTGAGAGTAATGCAGAGAATTCATAACATGATAAGCAACAGCACTCTTGATGTTGGGCCGAATATGCGTGAAATATTCTTCCCTCCCCCATATACTGGAAAAAGACCACGGTAAGAATTTAACATATTGAATGTATATAATTTTGAAAGAAGGCTTCACTCAAGGTTGGCCAGTATGGCTGTGGTGTACAGTATATTAAGATGAAGAATGAGACACTTATGCAGCACTTGGGAATCTTTGAGGAAATGTTTTGCCGGCAAGTGACTTCTTCAGTCTTCTCTGTATTGGACTGAAGAAGTCACTGGCTGGCAAAACATTTCCTCGGTAAAGATTCCCAAATCTTGCACAAGTGTCTCATTTTTCAAATTGTCGACTTTTGAACCATTTACATCACAATTACAGTGGACCCCAGCATAAGGATCACCTCCGAATGCGACCAATTATGTAAGTGTATTTATGTAAGTGCGTTTGTACGTGTATGTTTGGGGGTCTGAAATGGACTAATCTACTTCACAATATTCCTTATGGGAACAAATTCGGTCAGTACTGACACCTGAACATACTTCTGGAGTGAAAAAATATCGTTAACCGGGGGTCCACTGTATATTGAGAGTACAGTGTATGACATAGTGAGAAGTTACTGAAAATGCTTAACCCTTTCAGGGTCCAAAGGCCAAATTTCAAAGTGCACACCAGTGTCCAAGAATTTTCAAAAAATAATTTTGTTATTTTTTCTTATGAAATGGTAGAAAATCTTTTTCTGAAGGTAATAAAACAAAAAGTACGAAATTAGATGGAAAATTGACGAAATTATGCTCTCGCAAATTTTGATGTGTCAGCGATATGTACGCATCGGCGATTTTACCAACTTTGACTCCCATTTTAGGCCAATTATATTACTCCAATCAACCAAATTCTTAGCTATTTCATTAGTATTACTTCTATTCAATCGATTGAACACAAGAAATCATCAGGTCGACTGTTTCAACTACAAAACAAAGTGATCGGAAATTGGTAATTTGGCCAATTTAATGCAAAGTTCAAAATATTGTATTCTAATTTCAAAATAGGGTCCAGAATAAACAATGCAGGCATTCCTGGCACTAAACTAACGTTTTCTCTGTTCATTAATTACGTTTTGAGGCTTTACAAATGAATTCCATTTTGATTTTTTATTCACATAATGAATTTTTATTCAAACCAAAAAATAGAAGATTTGCTGTTATGCAATACTGTAATAATTGTATAAATAATATCACCACATTTGTGAACGTACATTAGACCCACCAGCTGGCGTGTTGGGGGGGGTGGGCAAAAATTTAACATTTCTGCTACTTTGAGCTCAGTTTCAACCCATTTCCAATACTAAAACCAATCAAAATCATCTCTATGTCTGTAATATATCATCCATTCTATCAAGTGAGACCAAGAAATCACAAATACGTACAACTATAAAAAACATACAGGTCTTCCTCAACATTCGCATTTTCAACTTTCGCGGGCTTCACACATTCATGAATTCCCAGCCGCCAAATCATATTTAAGTTTCCCGCCACCTGCGAGTCCCTACTACCCTCCCTCCGACCCCCGCAACTGGCAGCCAGCCCTCCCACCACTCAGTGTGGCGAGTGTTTTGTTTGTTCATTATTTGCTATTAAACTACAGTATAAATAATGTAAACACATTCATGACTGCATATTGGAATGGCTTTTTGGCCAGGTATTGGACGGTGACATCATGTGTTTACTCTTGAACACAGCAAAGAATCAAACATTTCTGCTACTGCTAATAATAACAATAATAATAATAATAATAAATGCGATAGAATTGAAGAAGGAAATTGTACAAAAATACGAGGGAGTGGTTGACACATTGTCAGTGTGACTTTGTTTATGCTGGAGTGAACATTAGTCTCCATGCTCTTCCAAACATTTCACAATAATTCATTGTTTGGTGCTTGTAGATTGAGTGTGACTGGAGTGGTTGAGGAAGCGGTTAAGGCAGTGGGTGAGGCAGTGGGTGAGGCAGTGGTTGAGGCAGTGGGCGAGGCAGCGGTTGAGGCAGCGGTTGAGGCAGTGGGTGAGGCAGTGGGTGAGGCAGTGGTTGAGACAGCAGTTGAGGCAGTGGTTGAGGCAGTGGTTGAGGCAGTGGGCGAGGCAGTGGGCGAGGCAGTGGACGAGGCAGTGGACGAGGCAGTGGGTGAGGCAGTGGGTGAGACTGCAGTTGAGGCAGTGGTTGAGGCAGTGGGTGAGGCAGTGGGCGAGGCAGTGGGCGAGGCAGTGGGCGAGGCAGTGGGTGAGGCAGTGGGTGAGGCAGTGGGCGAGGCAGCGGTTGAGGCAGTGGGTGAGGCAGTGGGTGAAACAGCGGTTGAGGCAGTGGGTGAGGCAGTGGGCGAGGCAGTGGTATTTAATAACATACATGCTAATAATAATAATAATAATAATAATAATAATAAATGTTAATAATATGTATTATTATTATTTATAACATGTTATTAAATACCACTGCCTCAACTGCTGCCTCCACCATTGCCTCAACCGCTGCCTCAACCCCTGCCTAAACCGCTGCCTCAACCCCTGCCTAAACTGCTGCCTCTACCAGTGCCTCAACCGCTGCCTCACCCACTGCCTCAACCGCTGCCTCACCCACTGCTTCAACCGCTGCCTCACCCACTGCTTCAACCGCTGCCTCATCCACTGCTTCAACCGCTGCCTCACCCACTGCTTCAACCGCTGCCTCACCCACTGCCTCACCCACTGCCTCAACTGCTGCCTCACCCACTGCTTCAACCGCTGCCTCAACCACTGCCTCAACCGCTTCCTCAACCATTCCAGTCACACTCAATCTACAAGCACCAAACACAATGAATTATTGTGAAATGTTTGGAAGAGCAGGGAGACTAATGTTCACTCCAGCATAAACAAAGCCACACTGACAATGTGTCAACCACTCCCTCGTATTTTTGTACAATTTCCTTCTTCAATTCTGTCGCATTTATTATTATTATTATTATTATTATTATTATTATTATTATTATTATTGTTGTTATTATTAGCAGTAGCAGAAATGTTTGATTCTTTGCTGATGTCACCGTCCAATACCTGTCCAAATAGCCATTCTAATATGCAGTCATGAATGTGTTTACATTATTTATACTGTAGTTTAATAGCAAATAATGAACAAATAATGAACAAATGATGAACAAATAATGATCACTTTCTAGTTGTAGCTACACTGAGAGTAAAAGGTAGATGGGATACAAGGAGAATAGAAGCATCAGGGAAGAGAGAGGTGAAGGTTTATAAACTAAAAGAGGAGGCAGTTAGGGTAAGATATAAACAGCTATTGGAGGATAGATGGGCTAATGAGAGCATAGGCAATGGGGTCGAAGAGGTATGGGGTAGGTTTAAAAATGTAGTGTTAGAGTGTTCAGCAGAAGTTTGTGGTTACAGGAAAGTGGGTGCAGGAGGGAAGAGGAGCGATTGGTGGAATGATGATGTAAAGAGAGTAGTAAGGGAGAAAAAGTTAGCATATGAGAAGTTTTTACAAAGTAGAAGTGATGCAAGGAGGGAAGAGTATATGGAGAAAAAGAGAGAAGTTAAGAGAGTGGTGAAGCAATGTAAAAAGAGAGCAAATGAGAGAGTGGGTGAGATGTTATCAACAAATTTTGTTGAAAATAAGAAAAAGTTTTGGAGTGAGATTAACAAGTTAAGAAAGCCTAGAGAACAAATGGATTTGTCAGTTAAAAATAGGAGAGGAGAGTTATTAAATGGAGAGTTAGAGGTATTGGGAAGATGGAAGGAATATTTTGAGGAATTGTTAAATGTTGATGAAGATAGGGAAGCTGTGATTTCGTGTATAGGGCAAGGAGGAATAACATCTTGTAGGAGTGAGGAAGAGCCAGTTGTGAGTGTGGGGGAAGTTCGTGAGGCAGTAGGTAAAATGAAAGGGGGTAAGGCAGCCGGGATTGATGGGATAAAGATAGAAATGTTAAAAGCAGGTGGGGATATAGTTTTGGAGTGGTTGGTGCAATTATTTAATAAATGTATGGAAGAGGGTAAGGTACCTAGGGATTGGCAGAGAGCATGCATAGTTCCTTTGTATAAAGGCAAAGGGGATAAAAGAGAGTGCAAAAATTATAGGGGGATAAGTCTGTTGAGTGTACCTGGTAAAGTGTATGGTAGAGTTATAATTGAAAGAATTAAGAGTAAGACGGAGAATAGGATAGCAGATGAACAAGGAGGCTTTAGGAAAGGTAGGGGGTGTGTGGACCAGGTGTTTACAGTGAAACATATAAGTGAACAGTATTTAGATAAGGCTAAAGAGGTCTTTGTGGCATTTATGGATTTGGAAAAGGCATATGACAGGGTGGATAGGGGGGCAATGTGGCAGATGTTGCAAGTGTATGGTGTAGGAGGTAGGTTACTGAAAGCAGTGAAGAGTTTTTACGAGGATAGTGAGGCTCAAGTTAGAGTATGTAGGAAAGAGGGAAATTTTTTCCCAGTAAAAGTAGGCCTTAGACAAGGATGTGTGATGTCACCGTGGTTGTTTAATATATTTATAGATGGGGTTGTAAGAGAAGTAAATGCGAGGGTCTTGGCAAGAGGCGTGGAGTTAAAAGATAAAGAATCACACACAAAGTGGGAGTTGTCACAGCTGCTCTTTGCTGATGACACTGTGCTCTTGGGAGATTCTGAAGAGAAGTTGCAGAGATTGGTGGATGAATTTGGTAGGGTGTGCAAAAGAAGAAAATTAAAGGTGAATACAGGAAAGAGTAAGGTTATGAGGATAACAAAAAGATTAGGTGATGAAAGATTGAATATCAGATTGGAGGGAGAGAGTATGGAGGAGGTGAACATATTCAGATATTTGGGAGTGGACGTGTCAGCGGATGGGTCTATGAAAGATGAGGTGAATCATAGAATTGATGAGGGAAAAAGAGTGAGTGGTGCACTTAGGAGTCTGTGGAGACAAAGAACTTTGTCCTTGGAGGCAAAGAGGGGAATGTATGAGAGTATAGTTTTACCAACGCTCTTATATGGGTGTGAAGTGTGGGTGATGAATGTTGCAGCGAGGAGAAGGCTGGAGGCAGTGGAGATGTCATGTCTGAGGGCAATGTGTGGTGTGAATATAATGCAGAGAATTCGTAGTTTGGAAGTTAGGAGGAGGTGCGGGATTACCAAAACTGTTGTCCAGAGGGCTGAGGAAGGGTTGTTGAGGTGGTTCGGACATGTAGAGAGAATGGAGCGAAACAGAATGACTTCAAGAGTGTATCAGTCTGTAGTGGAAGGAAGGCGGGGTAGGGGTCGGCCTAGGAAGGGTTGGAGGGAGGGGGTAAAGGAGGTTTTGTGTGCGAGGGGCTTGGACTTCCAGCAGGCATGCGTGAGCGTGTTTGATAGGAGTGAATGGAGACAAATGGTTTTTAATACTTGACGTGCTGTTGGAGTGTGAGCAAAGTAACATTTATGAAGGGATTCAGGGAAACCGGCAGGCCGGACTTGAGTCCTGGAGATGGGAAGTACAGTGCCTGCACTCTGAAGGAGGGGTGTTAATGTTGCAGTTTAAAAACTGTAGTGTAAAGCACCCTTCTGGCAAGACAGTGATGGAGTGAATGATGGTGAAAGTTTTTCTTTTTCGGGCCACCCTGCCTTGGTGGGAATCGGCCGGTGTGATAATAAAATAATAAATGAACAAACAAAACACTCGCCACACTGAGTGGAGGGAGGGCTGGCTGCCAGTTGCGGGGGTCGGAGGGAGGGTAGTTGGGACTCGCAGTGGTTGAGGAAGTGGTGGAAACATTGGTGGAGGCAGTGGTATTTAATTACATAAATGTTATTAACCCTTTGACTGTCGCAACCCCCAATCCTGACATGTCTCCTGGTGTCGCAAAATTTAAAAAAAAAATTATTTTTTCTGATGAAATGATAGAGAATCTTTTCTCGATTGTAATGACACCAAAAAAAAATGAAATTTGATGGAAAACTGATGGAATTACGCTCTCGCGAAGTTAGCGACTTCGGCGATATTTACAAATCGGCGATTTCACCCACTTTGAGCCCTATTTTCAGCTAATTCCATTATTCCAGTTGACGAAACTCATAGCTATTTCTTCAGAATTCCATTTTTTCCATCGATTGAGTACAAGAAACTGCCCATTTACCGATTTCAACCACCCAATAACATGGTCAGAAATTTGCAATTTGGCCAATTTCACGAAAATTAAAAAATATGACAATTTCAAAATAAGGACCAGAATGAACAATGTAGACATTCCTGGCTCTAAAATAACATTTTCTTTGTTCATCAGTCATGTCTCCAGGCCCCTCTGATATTACTCTTGCTTTTTATTTTGAAATTTTATTCAAACAAAAAATATAAGATTTACTGTTATGCAGACTACTGCAATACTTTAATAATTGTAAAAATTACATCAACCCATTCATGACTGCATATTAGAATGGCTATTTGGACATTTCTTGGACAATGACATCATTTGTTTACTTTTGAACATCGGCAAAAATCAAACATTTCCCGTACTTTGTGCTCCATTTGCAGGTTCTTTTTATAGTAAAATTAATCAAAATCACCTCTATTTCTATAATATAGTTTCCATTCTATCAAATGAGACCAAGAAAACGAGAATACAACCACAAATACTATACGAAAATAGACCACAAAGTCAGCATTTTAATTAAAAAAAAACGGTCGGAGTTTTTTTTTCTCATTATGCACTGCGTGCTCCAGGATTTTTTTTATATGGTGCACACTGACCACACAGACCCATTCTCTCACATGTGGGCCTACCAGCTTTCTCCTGCCTGATTTGAAGCCGCTAGAATTTATGAGTATATATACGTCAAACACGGTACCTCGTAAACATATATATACGGCCGCGACAGTCAAAGGGTTAAACCATAACATGTATGTATTTAGTACAATTTATGACGTTTTCATGTATTTTATGATTGTTCATGGTTCAACAAGTTAAGGAAGCAGTATTATATTATATTTCCCTACAATATTTTGGGGCACCAAAAATTCGTGATTTTTCAACATTCGCGAGGCTCTTGATCCCCTAACCCTCGCGAATGTTGAGGGGGACCTGTACAAAAAAACACTGTGGTATGTGGTGCACACATACCACATAGATGTATTCTCTCATATCTAGGCCCAAATTTACCACTCACAGCTTATCAGAGTGAGCTGAGCTCATGGTGTAGATGTACGGTTTGGACCCTCAACGTATAGCCGTAGATCTATGGCATGGACCCTCAAAGGGTTAAGCTATTATACTTCACAGTAGAGCATTAAACTTAAGCATGAGGTTGCTCAGAGTTATTCAGTATACTTGCAATTGTATTATACAATATAGTTTTGTACAGTGAACCCCTGGTTATCAGCCATAATCCATTCCTGAAGATTGGCCGATAACTGAATTAATATTTTCCATAAGAATTAATGGAAATACAATTAATTCCTTCCAAACAAAAAATTTTTTTTTTTTTTTTTTTTTTTTTTCCCAACAAGTCGGCCGTCTCCCACCGAGGCAGGGTGACCCAAAAAAGAAAGAAAATCCCCAAAAAGAAAATACTTTCATCATCATTCAACACTTTCACCACACTCGCACATTATCACTGTTTTTGCAGAGGTGCTCAGAATACAACAGTCTAGAAGCATACACATATAAAGATACACAACATATCCCTCCAAACTGCCAATATCCCAAACCCCTCCTTTAAAGTGCAGGCATTGTACTTCCCATTTCCAGGACTCAAGTCCGACTATATGAAAATAACCGGTTTCCCTGAATCCCTTCACTAAATATTACCCTGCTCACACTCCAACAGATCGTCAGGTCCCAAGTACCATTCGTCTCCATTCACTCCTATCTAACACGCTCACGCACGCTTGCTGGAAGTCCAAGCCCCTCGCCCACAAAACCTCCTTTACCCCCTCTCTCCAACCCTTTCGAGGACGACCCCTACCCCGCCTTCCTTCCCCTATAGATTTATATGCTTTCCATGTCATTCTACTTTGATCCATTCTCTCTAAATGACCAAACCACCTCAACAACCCCTCTTCTGCCCTCTGACTAATACTTTTATTAACTCCACACCTCCTAATTTCCAAACTCCGAATTTTCTGCATAATATTTACACCACACATTGCCCTTAAACAGGACATCTCCACTGCCTCCAAACGTCTCCTCGCTGCTGCATTTACCACCCAAGCTTCACACCCATATAAAAGTGTTGGCACTACTATACTTTCATACATTCCCTTCTTTGCCTCCATAGATAACGTTTTTTGACTCCACATATACCTCAACGCACCACTCACCTTTTTTCCCTCATCAATTCTATGATTAACCTCATCCTTCATAAATCCATCCGCCGACACGTCAACTCCCAAGTATCTGAAAACATTCACTTCTTCCATACTCCTCCTCTCCAATTTGATATCCAATTTTTCTTTATCTAAATCATTTGACACCCTCATCACCTTACTCTTTTCTATGTTCACTTTCAGCTTTCTACCTTTACACACATTCCCAAACTCATCCACTAACCTTTGCAATTTTTCTTTAGAATCTCCCATAAGCACAGTATCATCAGCAAAAAGTAACTGTGTCAATTCCCATTTTGAATTTGATTCCCCAAAATTTAATCCCACCCCTCTCCCGAACACCCTAGCATTTACTTCCTTTACAACCCCATCTATAAATATATTAAACAACCATGGTGACATTACACATCCCTGTCTAAGACCTACTTTTACCGGGAAATAGTCTCCCTCTCTTCTACACACCCTAACCTGAGCTTCACTATCCTCATAAAAACTCTTTACAGCATTTAATAACTTACCACCTATTCCATATACTTGCAACATCTGCCACATTGCTCCTCTATCCACTCTATCATATGCCTTTTCTAAATCCATAAATGCAATAAAAACTTCCCTACCTTTATCTAAATACTGTTCACATATATGCTTCAATGTAAACACTTGATCTACACATCCCCTACCCACTCTGAAACCTCCTTGCTCATCCGCAATCCTACATTCTGTCTTACCTCTAATTCTTTCAATTATAACCCTACCGTACACTTTTCTTTTCCTGGTATACTCATTAAGCTTATTCCTCTATAATTTTTACAGTCTCTTTTGTCCCCTTTCCCTTTATATAAAGGGACTATACATGCTCTCCGCCAATCCCTAGGTACCTTCCCCTCTTTCATACATTTATTAAACAAAAGTACCAACCACTCCAACACTATATCCCCCCCTGCTTTTAACATTTCTGTCATAATCCCATCAGTTCCAGCTGCTTTACCCCCTTTCATTTTACATAATGCCTCACGTACCTCCCCCACACTTACATTCTGCTCTTCTTCACTCCTAAAAGATGGTATACCTCCCTGACCAGTGCATGAAATTACTGCCTCTGTTTCTTCCTTAACATTTAAAAGTTCCTCAAAATATTCTCGCCATCTACCTAATACCTCCATCTCCCCATCTACTAACTCCCCTACTCTGTTTTTAACTGACAAATCCATATTTTCCCTTGGCTTTCTTAACTTGTTTAACTCACTCCAAAATTTTTTCTTATTTTCATTAAAATTTCTTGACAGTGCCTCTCCCACTCTATCATCTGCTCTCCTTTTGCACTCTCTCACCACTCTCTTTACCTTTCTTTTACTCTCCATATATTCTGCTCTTCTTTTAACACTTCTGCTTTGTAAAAACCTCTCATAAGCTACCTTTTTCTCTTTTATCACACCCTTTACTTCATCATTCCACCAATCACTCCTCTTTCCTCCTGCACCCACCCTCCTATAACCACAAACTTCTGCCCCACATTCTAATACTGCATTTTTAAAACTATTGCAACCCTCTTCAACCCCCCCCATTACTCATCTTTGCACTATCCCACCTTTCTGCCAATAGTCGCTTATATCTCACCCGAACTTCCTCCTCCCTTAGTTTATACACTTTCACCTCCCTCTTACTTGTTGTTGCCACCTTCCTCTTTTCCCATCTACCTCTTACTCTAACTGTAGCTACAACTAAATAATGATCCGATATATCAGTTGCCCCTCTATAAACATGTACATCCTGGAGCATACCCATCAACCTTTTATCCACCAATACATAATCTAATAAACTACTTTCATTACGTGCTACATCATACCTTGTATATTTATTTATCCTCTTTTTCATAAAATATGTATTACTTATTACCAAATTTCTTTCTACACATAGCTCAATTAAAGGCTCCCCATTTACATTTACCCCTGGCACCCCAAATTTACCTACTACTCCCTCCATAACATTTTTACCCACTTTAGCATTGAAATCCCCAACCACCATTACTCTCACACTTGATTCAAAACTCCCCACGCATTCACTCAACATTTCCCAAAATCTCTCTCTCTCCTCTACACTTCTCTCTTCTCCAGGTGCATACACGCTTATTATAACCCACTTTTCACATCCAATCTTTATTTTACTCCACATAATCCTTGAATTTATACATTTATAGTCCCTCTTTTCCTGCCATAGCTTATCCTTCAACATTATTGCTACTCCTTCTTTAGCTCTAACTCTATTTGAAACCCCTGACCTAATCCCATTTATTCCTCTCCACTGAAACTCTCCCACCCAAAACAAAAATATTCACAAAAAAAAAAAAATTTTTACAGTTATGTAAGTAAGTAAGTAAGTAAATTTATTCAGGTATACACAAATACAGTTACATAGAATTATCATACATAGCAGCATATGTGTAGAGAACCTAGGATAACCCAAAAAAGTCAGACGGAGTGACTTATTTCCATTTGGGTCCTTTTACCTTATTATTATAATATAAAGGTTATAATATTTTCTTATTATTCTACAATGAAGATAACATCTTATTATCATACTAAAAAGACTATCTACTACACGAGGGTCATTAATACTATCTACAATACGAGGGTCATTACTAGGGATAAGGTAAAATTTACACGTATTTTAGCTAAAAAATAGAAAATCATTCCCCTCCCTTTCTGTAGCTTCATTCATCAGATACTTTTTGGCAGTCTTCTTGAACTGGTTCATGCTATCACTGGCTTTGGCATGTGCTGGTAGTCTGTTCCATTCCTTTATTGCTGTACAATAAAAGGTGTTTGACGCCTGGCCACTGACTGTGGGTACTACAAAGTTGTGCTCTCTCCCCCTAGTACTGTGATTGCCCCACTTTACGGCATTTCGCTTTATGGCGTACCGCTAATATGGTCATTTCAAATTATGACCAAAACTCGCTATACGGCTCCCCCCACCTGACTTTCTAATACGGTCACCGCGCCCCACCCAGTTTGTTTACATTCTCTGTGAGATCCGTAAGCACTAAGTCTCTCCATTATGTCTGGAAACTCCAAAATTTCAAGTGTTTTTAAGTGTTATTTCATATTTTATATATACTGTACTCTGATAATTATTCTTATGTATACCTGTACCTAAATAAACTTACATACTGTGCTGGCGTGCAGGTACACATTAAAATCAGTGTCTTATGTCTCGAGACGTCATATTAGTAATGATAATAATCACCGAGTCTCATTTAAATGTTGTATGTTACGTTAATATGCACATTTTCATTAATCCATCAATGATATTTTTTCAAAATTATATAAACATGATGCATGACATATAAATATGATAAATACACCCCACAGTAGAATAAATAAACATAAATATGAGATGTGGTAGGAGACGACTTGTACAAGTGACGCCATATTAGAAATAATAATAATAATAATAATAATAATAATAATAATCACCGAGTCTCATTAAATGTCGCATATTAAGTTAATATACACATTTTCATTTATTTATTTATTTATTTATTAACAATTTGAGCACACATACAGAGGTACAAAAAAATACAGATAAGAGCAGCATGCCAAAGCCACTTATACTATGCATAGCATTATGGGCTGGCTTAAAATTAACTTAAGATTAACTAAGCAATGATGAAATCAGTGATAAAACATTAATGTAAACAGATTACTATAAAGCACAAGTGAGTATTACAAAGACAGGTCATATGGTTGCATGCATTGTTGTACATTCAGTCATATGGAGTATTCTGTTAGGTAGTGTATTTAAAAAATAATAAAGTTAGATTGGGTTTTAGGTTTAACATTTATGTGATATAATTGTGAGAAACATTTAAGATATACAATTTATAAGGTTCAGTTATTCAGTATTTATTTGGTTTTGGGTGAGTAAGTGATCTTTGAGAAAAGACTTGAATTTATAAACAGGTAGTGTTTCTTTTATATATACAGGTAATGAATTCCAGATTTTAGGGCCTTTTATGTGCATTGAGTTTTTGCATAGTGTGAGATGGACACGAGGAACATCAAAGAGTGATCTGTGCCTTGTGTTATGGTCATGTGTTCTGTTGAGGTTGGCAAGGAGATGTTTGAGGGGAGGGTTAATATCAGAGTTAAGTGTTCTATGTATGTAATAGGTGCAGTAATAAGTATGGATGTTTTGTATGGTGAGTAGGTTTAGTGTATTGAATATTGGTGGAGTGTGCTGCCTGTAGTGAGAATTTGTTATCATTCTAACTGCATCCTTTTGTTGGGTAATTAGTGGTCTGAGATGGTTAATTGTTGTTGAGCCCCATGCACAAATTCCATAGGTGAGATAGGGGTAAATAAGAGAGTGATATAGGGCCAGGAGGGCTGATTGTGGAGCATAGTACCGTATCTTCGATAGTATGCCTACAGTCTTGGAAATTTTCTTAGAAATTTGTTGTATATGTGTATGAAATTTGAGTCTATTATCAAGGTGGATTCCTAAGAATTTTCCCTCTGTTAGCTTTGTGATAGGTGATCCATTTATCATTATGTTAAGAGGGACATCTGTAGCTCTGTTACCAAACTGAATGAAGTAGGTCTTGTCAATGTTTAGTGTAAGTTTGTTAGTCCTCATCCAGGTAGATATTTTCTGTAATTCGGTATTTACAGTATTGGCTAGCGTGACTGGGCTCGGGTGAGAGAAGACGTATGTAGTGTCATCTGCAAATAGTGTGGGTTTGAGTAATTGCGAAGCATTTGGTAGGTCATTTATGTATAGGAGAAAGAGAAGAGGGCCAAGGACACTTCCCTGTGGGACACCAACTGTAATTGGTTGTGCAGAAGAGTTTGCCCCATTTGCGTACACATATTGGCTTCTGTTGCTGAGGTATGACTTGGGGTAGTTGAGGGAGTGCCCTCTTATACCATAGTGTGACAATTTTACGTGGAGCAAGTCATGGTCAACTGTATCAAAAGCTTTACGTAAGTCAATGAAGATCCCCAGTGGGACTTCTTTTTTCTCTATTGCAGTGTATATATGTTCTAGCATGTGTATAATAGCATCATTAGTATTTTTATTAGGCCTGAATCCAAATTGGCAGGGGTTGAGTATGTTTTGGGAGATAAGGTAGGAGTAGATTCGTTTATGAATTAATTTTTCGAAGATTTTTGAGAGAGGGTGTAAGTTGGATATTGGCCTATAGTTATTCAACTCTGTTTGGTCTCCTTTGTGGATCGGGGTGACCCTTGCTATTTTGAGTACTGTAGGGAAGGTGGAGGATTCAATGGATTTGTTAAAGAGTGTTGCAATGATTGGTGATAGCACTTGTGACACTTTTTTGTATATAAAGGGTGGTAAGGTATTTAAATCTCCTGCCTTGTTTTTTAGTGCGTTGATAATAAGGGAGACTTCGTATGGGTTAGTCAGAGCTAGGAACAGTGTGTTCGGGTAGTTGCCGGTGAGGTAGTCATTTGGTGGGGTATCTGAGCTTGGGATTTTATTGGCAAGGTTTTGTCCTATAGTGGAGAAGAAATCATTGAGTCTGTTTGCTGTTTCTGTTGGTGGGAGTTGGGGTTCATCTGATTTTGCTAATTTTATTTCGCTATTTCGTGATATCTTTTTTGTTCCCAGAATTTCTGATAGGGTTTTCCAGGTCTTTTTTATATCACCTCGTAAGTTGGATAATCTGTTCTCATAATACAATTTTTTTGCCCTTCTTATCAGGCTGGTTAGGATTGACGAGTAACGTTTTGTTTGGTCTCTGGTTATGTGACCCATTCTGTACTGTTTTTCATATTGGTGTTTTGTATTTATGGATTTGAGAATGCTGGGTGTTAGCCAGGGACTGTTCAGTCTCTTAGCTGTCATCTGTTTAGTTTTTTTAGGGCAGTGCTTGTTATAGAGGTATTGGGTCTTTTTTATAAAGTTATTAATACATTCGTCAATATCTGTATAGATTTCTAGCTCAGTGTGCCAGTCAATGTTTGCTACTGCTGTTGTGAAGTTATTAATGGCTGCATCATTGTGAAGTCTGAAGGTGACTTTAGTAGTGTCTTGGGGTAGTTTACCAAGAGTTGTTATGAGGAAAGTAGGGTAGTGGTCTGTGGTATTATCTGTAATTATGCCTGATTTTAAAGGGGATATGGTGTTGGTCCAGATGTGGTCAAGTAGGGAAACACTAGTCTCTGTAACTCTTGTAGGTTTTGTTACTGTTGGTAGCAACATACAGTTACTCATTGTGTTTGTGAATTCAGTAACGTGTGGGTCCTGGTCTTGCAGGAGATTTATATTGAAGTCACCTGAGAGTAGTAAGTGATCTTTGTTCATGCGTGCATCAGTTATCATACTTCCTAGGTTTTGACTAAATTGGCTAATGTTTGACTGTGGAACTCTGTAGATGTTTATCAATGTGAGAGGTTTTT